>NC_041224.1:18861479-18934633 GCF_002837175.3 Physeter macrocephalus
AAAAACAAACAACCCAATCCAAAGATGGGCAGAAGACCTAAATAGACACTTCTCCAAAGAAGACATACAGATTGCCAACAAACACATGAAAGGATGCTCAACATCACTAATCATTAGAGAAATGCATATCAAAACTACAATGAGGTATCACCTCACACCGGTCAGAATGACCATCATCAAAAAATCGACAAACAGTAAATGCTGGGATGGATGTGGAGAAAAGGGAACCCTCTTGCACTGCTATTAGGAATGTAAATTAATACAGCCACTGTGGATAACAATATGGAGATTCTTTAAAAAACTAAGAACAGAACCACCATACGACCCAACAATCCCACTCCTGGGCATATACCCTGAGAAAACCATAATTCAAAAATAGTCATGTACCACAATGTTCAACGCAGTCTATTTACAATAGCCAGGACATGGAAGCAACCTAAGTGTCCATCAACGGATGACTGGATAAAGAAGATGTGGGACATATATACAATGGAATATTACTCAGCCATAAAAAGAAACGAAATTGAGTTATTTGTAGTAAGGTGGATGGACCTAGAATGTGTCATACAGAGTGAAGTAAGTCAGAAAGAGAAAAACAAATACTGTATGCTAACACATATACATGAAATCTTAAAAAAAAAAAAAAAAAGTGGTTCTGAAGAACCTAGGGGCAGGACAGGAATAAAGACTCAGACGTACAGAATGGACTTGAGGGCATGGGGAGCGGGAAGCGTAAGCTGGGACAAAGTGAGAGAGTGGCATGGACATATATACTCTGCGAAATGTAAAATAGATAGCTAGTGGGAAGCAGCCACATAGCACAGGGAGATCAGCTCCATGCTGTGTGATCCCCTAGAGGGGTGGGATAGGGAGGGTGGGAGGGAGACACAAGAGGGAGGAGATATGGGGATATATGTATATGTATAGCTGAGTCACTTTGTTATACAGCAGAAACTAACACACCGTTGTAAAGCAATTATACTCCAATAAAGATGTTAAAAGAACAAAAAAAGAACTATATACCACACCAGGGGGGATTCTCCCAGGAATGAAAGGCTGAGTCAACATTCAAAAATCAATTAATATAATCCATCATAGCATAAAGAAAAACAGTCACATATCATATCAACAGATGAGGAAAAAGCATTTCACAAAGTCCAACACGCTTTATAATACAAACCCTCAGGAAAAGGAGAGTTTCCTCAACTTGATGAAAAAATATGTACAAAAAACTTACAGCTAACATCATACTTAATGGTGAGAAGGTTTCCCACTAATATGAAGAACAAGGCAAGGATTCTATCTCTCACTACTCTATTTCAACATCATACTGGAAATCCTAGTTTATGTAATAAGACAAGAAAAGGAAGTAAAATGTATACTGATTAGGAAGAATAAAATTAAACTACCTTTTTTTTCAAAGATAACATAATTGTCTACGTAGAAAATCCAAAATTATTGACCAAAAATATTCCTGGAACTAGTAAGTGATTAATGTACCCCATCTTCTTTATCCATTCATCTGCTGATGGACATTTAGGTTTTTTCCATGTCTTGACTATTGTAAACAGTGCTGCAATAAACACTGGGGTGCACATATACTTTTGAACCAAGTTTTTCTCCAGATATATGCACAGGAGTGGGAATGCCTGTCATATGGTAGCTCTATTTTTAGTTTTTTAAGGAACCTCCATACCATTCCAGGAGCCTGTACTCTCGCCTGTTTCCCCACAGGCCAGCCTCATTCCTCTAACCCCTGTTAACCACAAAGATGCATTTTAAGATATGGCATCCAACGAGATCCTCTCACTTGCTAGCAGTCCCCCCCACAAGAAACAATTAATTATACGGGAGTTTGGGACTGACATATACACACTTCTGTACTTAAAACAGATAACCAGAGGCTTCCCTGATGGTGCAGTGGTTAAGAATCTTCCTGCCAATGCAGGGGGGACACGGGTTTGAGCCCTGGGCCAGGAAAATCCCACATGCCGTGGAGCAACTAAGACCATGTGCCACAACTACCAAGCCTGCACTCTAGAGCCCACAGCCACAACTACTGAGCTGGCAAACCACAACTACTGACCCCTCGCACCTAGAGCCCATGCTCTGCAACAAGAGAAGCCACTGCAATGAGAAGTCTGCACAGGGCAACGAATAGTAGCCCCTGCTCAACAATAAAGACACTATACAGTCAAAAATAAAAATAAATAAATTTATTTTTAAAAAAACAGATAACCAACAAGGAACTACTGGATAATACAGCGAACTCCATTCCATATTCTGTAATAACCTAAAAGGGAAAAGAACTTGAAAAAGAATGGGGGAAAAAAACATAACACCATATTTAATGAAATCTAAGAAGCATTAAATACATGATGTACCATTATGTCATGAGACACTGAGGAAGGAAAAATGCTACCTGTACAACCATAACCCAGTTTTTCACTTTGATGTATAATTTTACTTAATGTAAAATAAAATGAAAGCATCAAGCCTTGAAAAAACAAAAGTGATTATAGCAAGCTTGCAGAATACAAGGTTAATATAAAAAAGAAAATTGGTTTCCTATATACCAGCAAGGAACAAGCTGAATTTGAAATTAAAAACACAGTACCATATACAATAGGTAAATTAAACACTTAGGTTAAATCTAAGAGAATATGTATAAGGCCTATATGAGGATACAACAAACCTTTGATGAAAAAAATTAAAGAAGAACTAAATAAATGGAGAGTTATTCCAACTTCATAGATAAGCTGCCAATATCATCATCAAAATGTCAGTTCCTCGCAACTTCATCTACAGATTTAATAAAATCTCAATCAAAATTCCAGCAATTTTATTTTTTGGTGTGTGGATATTGACAAACTGATACTATATGTGAAGAAGCAGAAGACCCAATTAGCCAACACAATTTTTTTTTTTTTTTTTTTTTTTTTTGCGGTACGTGGGCCTCTCACTGTTGTGGCCTCTCCCGTTGCGGAGTACAGGCTCCAGACGCGCAGGCTCAGCGGCCATGGCTCACGGGCCTAGCCGCTCCGCGGCATGTGGGATCTTCCCGGACCGGGGCACGAACCCGTATCCCCTGCATCGACAGGCGGACTCTCAACCACTGCGCCACCAGGGAAGCCCACTATGATGTCTTAATTACTGTAGCTTTATAATGAGTCTGAAATTGAGTAATGTCAGTACTCCCTGTCTTTCAATATTGTGTTGACTAGGGCTTCCCTGGTGGTGCAGTGGTTGAGAGTCCACCTGCCGATGCAGGGGATACGGGTTCGTGCCCCGGTCCGGGAAGATCCCACATGCCGCGGAGGGGCTAGGCCCGTGAGCCATGGCCGCTGAGGCTGCGCGTCCGGAGCCTGTGCTCCGCGAGGGGAGAGGCCATAACAGTGAGAGGCCCGCGTACCGCAAAAAAAAAAAAAAAAAAAAAAAAAAAGACATCGTAGTATTGATGAAAGAACAGACAACTATATCATGGAACAGACACAGAGCCCAGAAACAGACCCACATGAATACTGTCAACTGACCTTTGACAAAAGTGCAAAAGCAATATACAGTGAAGCAAAAACAGGCTTTTCAACAAATGGTGCTAGAACATTAGATATCCACATGCAACAAAAATGAATCTAGACACAGAACTTATAGCCCCTCACAAAAATGAACTCAAAATGGATCACAAACCTAAATGTACAACAGAAAACTATAAAACTCCTAAAAAATAACATAAGAGAAAACAGGATAACCCTGGGTTTGGTGATAGCTTTTTAGCTACAACACCAAAGGCATAATCCATGAAAGAAAGAACTGGCAAGCTGGATTTCACTGAAATGGAAAACGTCTACGCTGCAAAAGTCACTGTCAAGAAAATGAAAAGATAAGCCACAGACTAGTAAAAATACTTGCAAAAGACATATCAGATAAAAAAGACCGTTATCGGGCTTCCCTGGTGTCTCAGTGGTTAAGAATCTACCTGCCAATGCAGGGGACACAAGTTCGAGCCCTGGTCCGGGATGATCCCACAAGCCACGGAGCAACTAAGCCCATGTGCCACGACTACTGAGCCTGTGCTCTAGAGCCCACAAGCCACAACTACTGAGCCTGCACTCTAGAGCCCGCGAGCCACAACTACTGAAGCCCACGCCCCTAGAGCCCGTGCTCCACAACGAGAAGCCACCAGTGAGAAGCCCACGCGCCACAATGAAGAGTAGCCCCCGCTCGCTGCAACTAGAGAAAGCCCACGCACAGCAACGAAGACCCAACGCTGCCAAAAATAAATAGATAAATAAATTTATTTTTTAAAAAGACCATTATCCAAAATACATAAAGAACTCTTAAAAGTCAACAGTAAGAAAACAACCAATCTTATTTTTTAAAGGGCCAAAAACCTTGATAGACACCTCACCAAAGAAGATACACAAATGACAAATAAGCATAGAAAAGATGCTACTCATCCTATGTCAGCAGAGAAATGCTAATTTTTAAAATAAATTATTTATTTATTTTTGGCTGTGTTGGGTCTTCACTGCTGTGTACAGGCTTTCCCTACTTTTGGCAAGCAGTGGCTACTCTTTGTTGTGGTGCGTGGGCTTCTCATTGAGGTGGCTTCTCTTGTTGCAGAGCACGGACTCTAGCCATACGGGCTTCGGTAGTTGTGACATGCAGGCTCAGTAGTTGTGACTCGCAGGCTCTAGAGCACAGGCACAGTAGTTGTGGCGCACATGCTTAGGTGCTCCACAGCATGTGGGATCTTCCCGGACCAGGGATCGAACCTGTGTCCCCTGCATTGGCAGGTGGATTCTTAACCACTGTGCCACCAGGGAAGTCCAAAAAATGCAAATTTAAACAATGTTAACAACACTAATAACTGGTAAGGATGCAGAGAAGAATAAACTCTATTCATTGTTGGCAGGGATGCAAAATGATTCAGCCATTTTGGAAAACAGTTCAGCAGTCTCTTATAAAACTAAACATATGAGGGAATTCCCTGGTGGTCCAGTGGTTAGGACTCTGCGCTTTTACTGCTAAGGGCCCAGATTCAATCCCTGGTCAGGGAACTAACATCCCACAAGCTGTGTGGTGCAGCCAAAAAAAAACACCAAAAACCAAACAAACAAAAAAACAAAACTAAACCTATGATCCAGCAATTACACTCCTTGATTTTTAACCAAAGAAGGTGAAAAATTGTGTCCACACAAAAATCTGCACGTGGATGTTCATGGCAGCTTTATTCATAACTGCCAAAACTTGGAAGCAACCAAGATGTCCTTCTATACGTAGATGAATGGATAAATAAACTGTTGTACATCCAGACAATGGAATATTATTCAGTTGTAGAAAAAAATCAGCTATCAAGCCTTGAAAAGACAGATGAATTTTTTTCTGATTTATTTTTAATTTATTTATTTATTATTTTTGACTGTGTTGGGTCTTTTTTGCTATGTGTTGGGTCTTTTTCTTTTTTGTTTGGGCTTTCTCTAGTTGTGGCGAGTGGGGGCTACTCTTTGTTGTGGTGTGCAGGCTTCTCACTGCAGCGGCTTCTCTTTGTTGCGGAGCATGCGCTCCAGGCGCATGGGCTTCAGTAGTTGTGGCTCACAGGCTCTACAGCACAGGCTCAGTAGTTGTGGTATACGGGCTTAGGTGCTCCGCAGCATGTGGAATCTTCCTGGCCCAGAGCTAGAACCTGTGTCCCCTGCATTGGCAGGCGGATTCTTAACCTCTGCACCTCCAGGGAAGCCCAAGACAGATGAATCTTGAATGGATATTACTAAGTGAAAACATCTAGTCTGAAAAGGCTACATATTATATGATTCCAACTATATGACATTCTGAAAAAGGCAAAATTATGAAGACAGTAAAAATTTTTGTGGTTGTCAGGACTTGGGAAGAAGTAGGAATCAACAGGTAGAAGACAGTGGATTTTTAGGTTAGTGAAACTATTCTGCAGGATACTATAATGGCAGATACATGTTATTACACATTTGTTAAAAACCATAGAATAGCATGTACAACATCAAAACTGAACCCTAATGCCAACTGTGGATTTTAAGCCTTAATGATGTGTCAGTGGAAGTTCACAGATTGTAACAAATGAATCACTCTGGTGTGGGATGCTGACAGTGGGGGAAGGTGTCAGGAGTTATATAGGAAGTCTCTATACTTTCCAGTCAATTTTTCTCTGAATCTAAAACCACTTTAAAAAATAAAGTTTTGGGCTTCCCTGGTGGCGCAGTGGTTGAGAGTCCGCCTGCGGATGCAGGGGACACGGGTTCGTGCCCCGGTCCGGGAAGATCCCATATGCCGCAGAGCGGCTGGGCCCATGAGCTGTGGCCGCTGAGCCTGCACGTCCGGAGCCTGTGCTCCGCAACGGGAGAGGCCACAACAGTGAGAGGCCTGCATACCGCAAAAAAAACAAAAAAATTAAAATAAAAAAATAAAGTTTTTTTTAAGCTGCCTGTTTTAGAGAAAAGAAAGGTCTTGAATAAATTCATATTACACCTTAATAAATTAGAAAATGAAGAGTAAAAGAAACCCAAAGCAAGCAGTAAAAAGAAAAAAAAAATTAGAACAGAAATCACTAAAATATAAAACATAATAACAACAGAGAAAAATCACTGGAACCAAAAGCTAATAATTTAAGATCATAAAAATTCATAGCCAGCCTGGTTAGAAAAAAAGAGAAAAGACTGTCAAAGCTCACTCAAAAAGAAATAGATAACCTGAATATAGCCCTATATCTATTTTTTTTTAATGAAATTACAGTTGAAAACGTTCCCCTAAAGAAAACTCTAGGCCCAGATGGCCTTAAAAGTGAATACTAGCGGGAGTTCCCTGGCGGTCCAGTGGTCAGGACTCCGCACTCTTACTGCCAAGGACCCAGGTTCAATCCCTTGTCAGGGAACTAAGATCCCACAAGCTGTGCAGTGCAGCAAAAAGAAAAAAAAAAAAAAAAGTGAATACTATCAAACATTAAGAAATATTACCAAATTTACATAAACTCTTCCAGAAAACAAGAGTGAATACCTGCAATGCATTCTATAAGGCCAGCATTCCTTTTGACACCAAAACCAAAGACATCGTAAGAAAATATGGGTCAATATCCCTCATGAATACAGAGGCAAAAATTCCTGTACAATTTCTAAAAGTAGAATCAAACAGTATATAAAAATGGTAATACATCAAGACCAAGTGGGATTTCCCCAGGAATGCAAGGTTTTTTCCAACACTGGAAAATCAACCCTTGGAAAATCAACATACTTCATCATATTAACAGATTAAAAAAGGAAAAAAAATCAATCAATATATCTATTAAAAATATATAAACAGTCTCTTCAGCAAGAGGTGCTGGGAAACCCTCATGTCAATCAATGAAATCAGAACACTCTGACACCATATACAAAAATAAACTCAAAATGGCTTTAAGATCTAAATGTAAGACACTATAAAACTCCTAGACGAGAACATAGGCAAAACATTCTGTGACATAAATCATAACAATATTTTCTTAGATCAGTCTCCCGAGGCAAAAGAAATAAAAGCAAAAATAAACAAATGGGGCCTAATCAAACTTAAAAGCTTTTGCACAGTGAAGGAAACCATCAACAAAACCAAAAAAACCCTACAGACTGGGAGAAAATTTTTGCCAACGATGCAACCAACAAGGGCTTAATTTCCAAAATATACAAACAGTTCATACAACTCAATGTCAGAAAAACAAACAACATAATCAAAAAACGGGCAGAAGACCTAAACAGACATTTCTCCAAAGAAGACATACAGACGGCCAAAAGGCACATGAAAAGATGCTCAACACTGCTAATTATTAGAGAAATGCAAATCAAAACCACAACAAAGTATCACCTCACACCAGTCAGAATGGCTATTAAAGAGTCTACAAATAATAAATGCTGGAGAGGGCATGGAGACAAGGGAACCCTCCTACACTGTCAGTGGGAATGTAACTTGGTGCAACCACTACGGAAAACAGTACGGAGGTTCCTTAAAAAACTAAAAATAGAGCTACCATATGATCCAGCAATCCCACTTCGGGGCATATATCTGGAGAAAAACTTGGTTCGAAAGTATACATGCACGCCAATGTTGACTGCAGCACTGTTTACAATAGCCAAGACATGGAAACAACCTAAATGTGCACTGGCAGATGAATGGATAAAGAAGATGTTGGGTACAAACACACACACACACACACACACACACACACACACACACACACACGTTCACAGATTAGAAGACTCAATATTACTGAGGTACCAATTCTCCCCCGAAACGATTTGAAGATTCATTACAGTTCAAGTCAAAATACCAGCAGTTTTATTTCTACAAATTGACAATTCTAAAATTCATATAAAAATGCAGAGAACCTAGAATAGATCAAACAACTGAAAGAGAACAAAGGTGGAAGTGGACCCTATCTGACCTCAAGGGTCATTATAAAGCCACAGTAATCAAGATTGTGTGGTATGGAACAGAACAGAGTCCAGAAATAGACCCAAGCATATATGGTCAACTGGTTTTATACAAATGCGAGTAAAGGTAATTCAGTGGAAAAAGGACAGTCTGTTCCACAAATGGCTCAGGAAAAACTGAATATCAGTATTCAAATAAGTGGACTTTGATGTGTAACTCACATCATATGCAAAAATTTACTTAAAAAGGATCATCGACCTAAATGTAAAACATAAAAATATAAAACTTCTAAAAGAAAACATATAACATATCTGATAAAGGATTTGCATCGGAACATATAATGTCTCACAAAACTCAGTAATAAGAAAACAAACAAACCAATAAAAAGGAAAAAATAAATAAATGGCAACTATTCACATGAAAAGATGTTAAACATAATTTAGGCCATTAAGGAAATGCAAATCAAAACCACAATGAGAAACTGATACATACCTACTAGAATGGCTAAAATTAAAACGACTGATTATACCATGTTGCAGAGAATGTAGAGGAACAAGAACTCTCGTACACTGATGGTAGAATTATTAAATGGTATAACCACTTTGGAAGATAGTGTGACACTGTCTTAAATAATGAAGGACATACCTACCATGTGACCCAGCTATTCTACTCCTTGGTATTTATGCAAGAAAAATTAAAGTGCATGCCCATACAAATATTGTACAATGTTCCTAGCAGCTTTATTTTTAATAGCCCAAAACTGGAAACAACCTGAATGTCCATCAATTATTAAATGGATTAACAAATTATGGTATGCCCATACAACAGAATACTAGTCAGGAATAAAAGGGAATGAACTCTTCATACACACAATATGGATGAGTCTCAAAATAATTATGCTGAGTGAAAGACGTCAGATAAAGAAGTGTACATACTATATGTTTCCATTTTTAACATTCTAGAAAATTCAAACTAATTGACAGTGACAGAAAACACAACAATAGTTGCCAGGGCAAGGGTAGTCATGTGAAGGCAAGAAGGGGATTACACTAAATCAAAAGGAAACTTTTGCTAATCATTTAGCAAATCAATTCACAAATTTATGGAATTTTCCACTTCAAATATGTGCAATTTATTGTATGTCAATTCTACCTCAAGAAAGCTAACAAAAGGTCCAATGTATTTGATACAATAAAATTTTGAATACTTTTATTATCATAACATTATTGTGTATGTGTGTGTATTTCCTTAAAAATTAAGTCTCCAAAAAAATTTGTTTAAGGATGATTAGCATTCAACGGTGTTGTGTTGCTGAATAACACAAGAAAAGAACAAAGAGATTGACATATACTAAAAACATAGTGGATAAATCTACACCTGGATTTCTTAGTAACTTAAAAGTTCTACAGATTTCTTTAAAAGTTAATCTTTAAAGAAGCATATTAGAAGTTTTTAAACATTAAGAAATCAATTAACCTACTTTACAGAAAAATGTTTGTTCTACTATCAAAATTCTTAGAAAAACAGTATAAACTTTAACAGTTATTTAAAAGTTATACTTACTGAAAGGCCAAGAGATACAAGAAAACAGAACTTAACTAAGGCTTTTCCTCATTCAAAGATTTTTTTTCAGAAAAATAACACTGACACCAAACAAATCAGCACAAGGTAAAGAGCTAAGACTTTCTTCTCTTACCCTTCCTTGGCTATATACCCTTCTACTAACACTATGGAAAGAAGGAAACAGATTTGAAGTGCTCAGAAAGACCAAACTGAGGAAATCAGGGGAAGTGACCACACTGTCCTACAAACACAAAGTGAGCCTTCTTTTCTGCTTTCTCAACTTGATGTATTATATTAAAGGATTCCCTTAATTCAAGTCTCTGCAGAATCTAATCCCATCTGTTCCATCTAATCCTCTTATACCTAAAAACCTACACCTCCCAATGACAGAAACAACAAGCTATGTTTTCCAGGAAGGCCACTTACATATACAATCTTAATGATTAATATGAAAATCCTACTCGGTTCCTAGTGACTTTTATATATCTATGTATCACCAGTAGTACACTACCATGGTTATCAAGGATTTATGTGAAAATATTATATTGATAAATTAAAGTTGCAGTATTTAAAGGATTACAGTGACACCACATTGACATGACATCGAGGCATTTACTTGCTGCTAATTTCTAGCCTGAAAAATGTTTAGAGTTAAAAATTATACATAAAGTACAATTAAAAATTTTAAGACCGGCAGAGTTGATTCTAAGTTAATAAAGAAATAAACAAAATGGAATTTTGCCTTAAGGTGTAAGAAATGACAAACGCAAGGTTCAAAAATGTACAATCAAAACTGGCTATATAGTACAGGTATTTAAAAACTGCAATAGTAAATTAAACTTCCCAGTGACTCAATTTAAATGTACTCTACAAATTTTAAACATGGGGTCTAAAAGGAGCCTTGAAGATCAAAATAAAACTCAGCCTTACCTTCCTTGACGTAGCCCTATGTTTCCATCAATAGAAGGTAATAAAAAGTGTGGTGAACCAACATTAAAGGACCACTGTCCTCCTAAAAGGAATCTATGGCTCAAATCCTCTACCATCCATCCACCAGGTCAAGAAGGAGCCCACACTACCTGCCCCTTTCAAATACTCAAGGCCTGGGCTTCCCTGGTGGCACAGTGGTTAAGAATCCACCTGCCAATGCAGGGGACACAGGTTCGATCCCTGGTCCAGGAAGATCCCACATGCCACGGAGCAACTAAACCCGTGAGCCACAACTACTGAGCCTGCGTGTCTGGAGCCTGTGCTCCGCAACAAGAGAGGCCGCAACAGTGAGAGGCCCAAGCACCGTGATGAAGAGTGGCCCCTTCTCGCCGCAACTAGAGAAAGCCCTCCCACAGAAATGAAGACCGTACACAGCCAAAAATAAAAATATAAATAAATAACTTAATTAATTAAAAAAAAAACAAAAAAAAAAAAACAGTCCCTGGTGCCAAAAAGGTTGGGGACCGCTGCTCTAATGGCTATCTTTTCACTCAGACTAAAAACTACGTCCTTCCACTGGCTTATACAGCCCTATGTGATTGGACTCTCATCCTGGCCTCTTCTCCTACTGCACCCCTCCCACCTCCATTTCTTACTCTGTCCCAGATGCCCAACACCATCCCCACTTGTTTTCTTGTTAACCACATGATTATAATCTTAATAATATTTAACATTTACTAAGTAATACTTACTATGAACCAGACATTGTTCTAACTGCTTTATATGCATTACCTCATTCAATTCCAACAATTATCTCCTCCACTTTAACGAATGATGAAACTGAGTTACAAAGATGTTAATTAACCTAAGAGCTTGGTCTGTAAGTGGTGAAGCCAAAATTCAAAATCACAGGTGGACAAAGCCCACTGCACAGCCCGAAGTTTACATCTCACTGATGCCCCCCACTTGTTATCCTCACTTAACATTCTTCAGAAATAAGCACAGAATAAACAGAAGATAGAATAAAGGACTAAGAATGGAAAACCTAAAGCACTTGATGTAGGGTTAGAGGTGGAAATGCTTAGAAAGAACCAGGACACTTCCCCAAGTATTTTCAAAATTCAGCACATAACTAGTTATTATGTAGAACAAAATATGACACTTAAAACTTACTTTTTCTGTAGTAACAGTCAAGGAAGGAACCAATGCAGGTGATGGTTCTGGTTGCTTCTTGTGTTTTTGTTTGTGTTTGTCCTTTTCTTTATATTTCTAAAAGTGAATAGAAGTAAAATCCAATTTAAATTTAAATCATAACCCACACATATAAAGATGAGATTTCTATATAATTGTATTTAAGTAATTTACAGTGTTAACAAATATTTGTCAAAAATAACAAAATCGCTTCTAACCATGATCATATTATTTTATATATAAACAATACTAGTAATATACTTATGGCATTACTATACATATATTACTATGTATTAAAATATAAAGTAATACTAGTATAACTTACTTTAAGGTGACTTCAGTTCCCTTATCCTTGACCAACGTAGAACATATAAACAACTAAAGTCTACAATTATTTGCTACTTTTATATCTGACAAACTTCTTCTTCTGTTAAAAACACCAAATACTGTTGCGTACATTTCATAAATAGCACTTTAAAATTTACATAGCACTTTGACATGCACTATCACATCATAATGATGTCGAATTCTCCATCACCATGCATTAAATTCTATGGCCCACAAACTACAAAACAGGGCATAGAAACTCAGGCAAAAAATTCTTTCTGAGGTTTACTCCGAAAATAGATGAATTAGTCATCTCTGCTAAAACTGATGAATTGAAATATAATACAGGAATTCAATTAATAAGAAATTAATTACATATTAGGAGCCCAACCTTATTTAACGTCAAAAACTTTTAACCAAATCATTCTCAGATGTTTGAAATCAGTAAGTAAGAGTCAGTATTGGGTGTGAAGTTTACTACTATTTAGTTAATTCAACTTATTTGTCATAGTTCATTTTAAACATTCGGAGCACTTAATCTATTCAAGGCATGAAAGAATAATATCACTGGCCCTGCCCTAAAACAGATTACATACCAGCAAAACAAAAAGCATAAAAATCAAGGATAGATATTTTACTATAATACCCGAGTACTGACACTCTTTGCTTTTAACTCCTGATTTAATAAGTACATTAGATACCTCTTGACTGCAATGCTAATACTTTAGTAAAAGAAAATGTAAAATAACACAATAATAGTTTTTATTCAGATTTTTTTAGGAAACTTTCTTACTATGAAGATATTTTAACTGTGACAGATCATAAGGACTCATGCCTCCAATTCTTTGTAATAGGATGTCATGTACAAGTTCTGGAGCCAAGAAGAGCCTTGAGAAGTCTTCTATGTCTTTCACCTTTGCCCCCTTAGATCCCAGTCATCATGTAAAGAGTCTGAATAAGAACAAGATAAACTCTACAATCTTGGAAAGCACACGAGAGTAAAAAGTAAAGTATGCATGTGTAAATCTATGAAAATGTGAATGTATGGAAATCATCATGAAATAACACAGAACTTTTGTCCTTTGTAATACGCCAAGAAACACATCCTGAGATGAGGATTGCAAATGCTCAGTGGAAGAGACTATGAATAGATTATATTCATAATATTGGCCAGTAAAACATGAATCAACGCAGTCTAATGACTTTCACACTAAGAAGATAGGCTGATTTTGGGCTTCCCTGGTGGCGCAGTGGTTGAGAGTCCAACTGCCGATGCAGGGGACACGGGTTCGTGCCCCAGTCCGGGAAGATCCCACATGCCACGGAGTGGCTGGGCCCGTGAGCCATGGCCGCTGGGCCTGCGCGTCCAGAGCCTGTGCGTCCAGAGCCTGTGCTCCGCAACCGGAGAGGCCACAACAGTGAGCGGCCCCCATACCGCAAAAAAAAAAAAAAAAAAAAAAAAAAAACCCCAGATAGGCTGATTTTAATAGAACAATAGAACAAAAGGAAATTCCAGGAAAATATTCAATTAATATAAATACTTAGTGTATGACAAAGATGGGATTCCAAATCAGCAAGGAAAGACTGAAATTATTTAATAATGGTACTACAATAACTGGTTAACTATTTAGGGGAAAGTACCTTATACCAAGTAAGACAAAATCCAAATGGATTACTTTAAAGAGTTAAATAAAAATTAAAATAATCTAAGAGGTTAAAGAAAATATTTTTTAAAACTTTAAAGACAGAAAGCCTTTTTCTAAGAGTAAAAAACTCACTAAAAAATCAGAAATGGATACCGTATGCTAACTCACATATATGGAATCTAAAAAAACAGCAGATGAACCTAGTGGTGGGGCACAAATAAAGACACAGACATAGAGAACGGACTTGAGGACACAGCGGGGGAAGGGGAAGCTGGGACAAAGTGCAAGAGTAGCACTGACATATATACACTACCAAATGTAAAATAGATAGCTAGTGGGAAGCTGCTGCATAGCACAGGGAGATCAGCTCAGTGCTTTGTGACCACCTAGAGGGGTGGGATAGAGAGGGTGGGAGGGAGGCTCAAGTGGGAGGGGATATGGGGATATATACATACATACAGCTGATTCACTTTGTTGTACAGCAGAAACTAACACAACATTGTAAAGCAACTATACTCCAATAAGATTAAAAAGAAAATCAGAAATGGAAAAGGCAGTTTTAGCTATTCAAATTCAAAATACTTCTACATCAATTTAAAAACCATTAAAAAGCTAAAAACAAACTGAGAAGTGAGTTAAGTTAATATGTTCCGTATTTCAGTGCTGTTTAAATTTTTTATAAATCAGTAAGAAAAAATATATATGCCATAAAACAATGTACAAAGGGCAATTTATAAAAGAAACAGAGTCACTAAGCAACAATAACAAAGAATGTGCAACCCAACTACTAGAGAACTTAACGGTAATATTTTTCTATTACCTAGTGATCAAAATTGTTGGGTTTTTGTTTATAATAAAACCCAATGTCGCCCAAGTTACAGTGAAATGAGTACTTGCATACATTACTTGAGAGACTGTAAAAATGCAAAGGACCATTTTAAAGGTAAGAGTTAGAAACCATGAATACATTATCTGATCTAGTAATTTCAGGTCTAGGAAGTGAACAAAGGTTTAAATACAGTTTATTATGCTACTATTTGAGACGATAAAAAAAACCTGAAAACAATCTGAATATCCAACGACACAGATGTGGTTGAAAAAATTATTATACAACCATGTAATGGCCACTTAAAAAGCATGTTCTGAAGGAATATTTAAAGATTTGGGAAAATGGTTAATATGATATGAATTTTGCTTTAAATTTTTATGCAAGGAGCCAAAGAAATCTGAGGAAGAAGAACAAAGCTGGAGGCATCACAGGCCCTGATTTCAAACTATACTGCAAAACTATGGTAATCAAAATACTATGGTACTAGCACAAAAACAGACACACAGATCAACAGGACAGAACAGAGTCCAGAAATAAACCCATGCTTACATGGTCAGTTAATCTATAACAAAGGAGGCCAGAATATGCAATGAGGAAAAGACAGCCTCTTCAATAAATGATGTTGTGAAAACTGGACAGCTACATGCAAAAGAGTCAAACTAGACTACTTTCTTACACCATATACAAAAATAAACTCAAAATGACTTAAAAAGAAGACCTGAAACCATAAAACCAGAAGAAAACATGGGCAGCATGCTTTTTGAAACTGGTCTTAGCAGAATCTTTCCAGATATGTCTCCTAAGGCAAGAGAAGCAAAAGCAAAAATAAACAAAAGGGACTACATCAAACTGAGAATGCAAAGCTTTTCCACAGCGAAGGAAACCAGCAACAAAATGAAAAGGCCACCCGGTGAATGGGACAAGATACTTGCAAAGGGATTAATATCCAAAATACACAAAGAACTCATACAAATCAACATCCAAAAACCAACAACCCAATTAAAAAATAAGCAGAGGACCTGAATAGACATTTTCCCAAAGAAGACATACAGATGGCCAACAGACACATGAGAAGATGCTCAACATCACTAATCATGAGGGAAATGCAAATCAAAACCACAATGAGATGCCACCTCACACCTGTCACAATGGCTATGATCAAAAAGACAACAAATAATAAGTGTTGGCAAGGATGCAGAGAAAAGAGAACCCTTGTGAACTGTCAGTGGGATTGGAAATTAGTGCAGCCACTATGGAAAACAATGTGAAGATTCCTCAAAAAATTAAAAATAGGATTGCCATATGATCCAGCAATTTCATTTCTGGGTATTTACCCAAAGAAAACAAAAACACTAATTCAAAAAGACATATATGCACAATGTTCATTGCAGCATTATTTGCAATAGCCAAGATATGGAAGCAACCTAAGTGGCCATCAGTAGATAAATGGATAAAGACGACAGTGTATGTGTGTCATATAACTCAGCCATTAAAAAAATAAAATCTTGCCATTTTACATGAATGGATTTAGACAGTATTACACTAAGTTAAATAAGTCAGACTAAGAAAAACAAATACCATATGACCTTACTTTTATGTGGAATCTAAAAACAAAAAAAACAAACCGAACGAAAACAGACTCAGATGCAGAGAACAAACTGAGCGGGGTGGGGGAGAAAACTTCCAGCTATAAAATAAGTGAGCAAAGGGGCTATAATACACACCATAAAGAATATGGTCAATAACATTGTTAAGAAATTTGTATGGGGACATATGGTTACTAGACTTATTATGGTGATTTCATAATGTATGTAAATATCAAATCACTACATAGTACACCTAAAACTAATATAATACTGTACATCAACTATATTATTTCCATAAAAAATAAATTTAATAAATAAGTGAATAAAATTTTATGCAAAAAGCGAGTACCAACCAGAAGGAAATAAACAAATACTGAATATTTTTATGTAAAACCATAGGTAAGGACAACCAGTGTCACTCCTAAATATATTAGTGTGTATAATTAACAATAAAAATAATCAGAACTGTAGCAAGTTGTAATTTACAAATATATATATTATCTCATTTAATCCTTAAAACAGCCCTGTAAGGATCTATTTTTACAGATCACAAAGGAATGGCTTAAACAAACACAAAATAGACTTTAACCTACAACTCCCAAGAAAGTTAACTGAAACCTTTAAAAAAAAAAAAAAGATTTTTTTTTTTAAATTTAAAGAAAAATATAGGTAAGCTACCCATGATGACAAATTATAAAATGGAAATTTGGACTTCCCTGGTGGCACAGTGGTTAAGAATCCACCTGCCAATGCAGGGGACACGGGTTCAATCCCTGGTCTGGGAAGATCCCACATGCTGCGGGAGCAACGAAGCCCATGCACCACAACTACTGAGTCTGCACTCTAGAGCCCACGGGCAGCAACTACTGAGCCCACACGCCACAACTACTGAAGCCCATGCACCTAGAGCCCGTGTTCCACAACAAGAGAAGCCACCACAATGAGAAGCCCACGCACCGCAACGAAGAGTAGCCCCTGCTCGCCACAACTAGAGAAAGCCCATGTGCAGCAACGAGGACCCAACGCAGCCAAAAAAAAAAAAAGGAAATTTGAAAGAGTAGGGGAGAGAAGAAAGATATAAAAGAAGGGAGAGAAAATGTTTCCATTTTAAAGTAGCTTTAGCTCCAACATGAACTATTTTCCATGTAGAAGCTAGGGACAATACAGGAGTTTTTAACCTAAGTTTAGAGCAAGATAAACAACTAAGAGACATCCAATGTTTCCAGTGTTCAAACTGGAATGGGTTAAGAAATTAACTGTTAAAGGAAAACTAAAGTACAATACAGTAGAGATAACACCTGAAATAAGTTCATGTCTTCAGACACAGAGAAATCAGATATCTCAGAGTTTGAAAAGTACACATGCAATCACTGAACAACTGGTAGAAATATTGGGGGTAAATTACAAAGTGAATTCTAAAAGGAATGCAATATTGGTCTTGAGGTTATTACTTCCCCAGAAAAATTCTAAATTATCAACAAAGATTTGCTCATATGTAGGAAAGAATCTCATCATCACTAAGTGCAAAGAAGAGTTAATCAGGAAGCCCAACATTAGAAATTAAATTTCTAGTAAGGAGAGTGTGTCTAGATTCAACAACTCCTAACACTTAAAAAATGGTGACTTGAGGGCTCCCTGGTGGCGCAGTGGTTGGGAGTCCGCCTGCCGATGCAGGGGACGCAGGTTCGTGCCCCGGTCTGGGAAGATCCCACATGCCGCGGAGTGACTAGGCCCGTGAGCCATGGCCGCTGAGCCTGCGCGTCCGGAGCCTGTGCTCCTCAACGGGAGAGGCCACAGCGGTGAGAGGCCCGCGTACCGCAAAAAAAAAAAATAAAAAAAAAATGGTGACTTGAAATCACATCAAATTTTTCCAATGTTAATGATTCAAAATCAAACAAACAAAACCCAGTGAAAACAACAAACCAAACAGCAACCAACACTGGGGGAGTGGCAGAGGCAGATAATAATGCATTTAACAAAAACTGGCAAGCAAGCAGTGAAATAGAAGACTTCAGAAATAGAGGAGAAAATGCCCTGGACTGAACTATAAAATTCAGCTATTAATAATCCTGCTTCCAAAATTGGCTAAAATTCTGAGAATATCACAAAAACCCCTCATTCTGCAGAGAAGCAATCTTTTCTTTTTGTTTTCCTGCCTACTTAATTTGTTCTTTCTCTGCCTAAAGAGTAGTGCAAGCTTCAAGGCAGAAACAGGAAAAACTAGAGGAAGGGAAAGTACTTACTCTTTGGAACTAAAGGATCTAGGCTAGGAGTGAATTATATAAAATCAGAGGGTATTCTTAACTGTATGAGATACCCCCACACAGTTAAGAGATTAAAATCTAGTATAAGACATTTAATCAAAAATTAGAAAAGAAAGTTGAGCCTGAGGTTTTACCAAAAACTGCATACTGCCCCAGCTGAGCTTTTACACTGCATCCTTGCCATTCCCTCTGGCGTCAGAAAAGGGCAAAATACTTAGCCCTCAAACCCTAGTCTCAAAAATGGTGAGAAGAGCTTCAAGAAATTACCTAAGCTATAGTGGAGCAAATATCTACAAAGAGGTTCACAAAAATGAGCAAGAGGGAAAAAAGTTGCATGGCAAAGAAAGCACAGCCAAAAAAGAAACAATATAAAGAACACAACGTGCGTAAGAGAACCAAAAATCTTACCCTACAAATAAATATAACTCAGCATAAAGATATTTCTCAGAATTCCTTGGTGGCGCAGTGGTTAAGAATCCGCCTGCCAATGCAGGGAACATGGGTTCGAGTCCTGGTCCGGGAAGATCCCACATGCCGCGGAGCAACTAAGCCCATGTGCCACCAACTACTGCACTTATGCTCTAGAGCTCGCAAGCCGCAACTACTGAAGCCTGCGCGCCTAGAGCCCGTGCTCCGCAACAAGAGAAGGCACCGCAATGAGAAGCCCATGCACTGCAACGAAGAGTAGCCCCTGCTCGCCACAACTAGAGGAAGCCTGCGCGCAGCAACGAAGACCCAACGCAGCCATAAATAAATAAATAATTTTTTTAAAAAAATGCAATTTGAAGATGTTTCTCAAAACTGCTTCATGCTAAACAGAACTTCGAACAAAGCACAAGAATGAGATAATGAAACAAAAAAAGGTTAAAAAAAAGGGATTATAGAACCAAAGTAATTTAAAAACTAAAACAGAATTAGTAAATAAAATAGAATCAGCAAGGAAGAAAATATACATTCTTGAGAATAAAAATACTGCTTAAAAAGGGGCATGAAACAATCCTAGTAATGCAAATGAAAAATCAGCAGATATTAAAGTGGTTATGTCCAAAAGGGAGGGGATATCTGTATGTGGACGGCTGATTCATTTTGTTGTGTAGCGGAGGCTAACACAACATTGTAAAGCAACCATACTCCAATAAAAATTTTTTTTAAAAAAAGAAAGTGGTTAGAGGGAATTCTCTGACCGTCCAATGGTTAGGACTGTGCACTTTCACTGCTGTGGCCCGGGTTTGATCCCTGGTCAGGGAACTAAGATCCCACAAGCCGTGCAGCGTGGCCAAGAAAAAAAAGGGGGTGGGGGGTTAGAGAGGAACTAATAGCTACATAAAACAAGATAATCAAACATAAGTATAACCTGTGTCCCTAAAGTAGAAAATCCAATGAATGGAGAACAGAAGATGTATTCAAACATAAAAGCCCACAAAATAAAAATTGGAAAAAACGCATTCTGAAAAATTCAGTTACAGAATGTTCAATGGCAAGACTTACTGTAGTTAAACTCAGTAGACTGCAAGGGGGTCAGGGGGGTGGGACTGTCCCTGGTCCTCCCCACAGCAATACTCTCCAGGTCCACTGCTTGAATTCTTAAAAGGAAAGAAAGTGTGACCTAATGATATTATATACAGCCAAGATACAATTCAAAAATTAGGACAAGAAGGAAATACTTTCCATTATGAACAAACTCAGAGAATACAGGTCTGCAGAACTTATTCTTGAAAAAAGATACTGAACAATAAAGTTCTGCCAATTTAAGACATCATATAAAGAACTCACTGGAGAAGCTGTGGTGAAAGGACTGGTAGTGACCATCTTACAAATTTAAATTAAATACAGAACAAATGGGACTTCTCTGGTGGTCCAGTGGATAAGACTCCATGCTCCCAATGCAGGGGCCCAGTTCCATCCCTGGTTGGGAACTAGATCCCACACACATGCACAACTAAGAGTTTGCATGCCACAACTAAGAATCTGTATGCCACAACTAAGAGCCCACATGCCACAACTAAAAAAAAAAGATCCCATGTGCCACAACTAAGAAGTCCGTGTGCCGTAACTAAGACCTGTCAGAGCGGGACTTCCCTGGTGGTCCAGCGGTTAAGAATCCATCTTGCAATGCGGGGTACACCGGTTCAACCCCTGGTCGGGGAACTAAGACACATGCCGTGGGGCAACTAAGCCCACACTGCAAATACTGAGCCCGCATGCCACAACTAATGACCCTGCGTGCCGCAACTAAGACCCAACGCAGGGAAAAAAAAAAAAAAAAAAAAAAGACCCACCACAGCCAAATAAATAAATAAATATTTTTTTAAAATACAGAACAAATCCCTAAAACAACTCTGAGCATTGTGTTTACAGAAGAGAATGTCCCAGACCTGAAAAATATAACAAAGATCTTTGAAAAACAAACAAACTGGAGGGCACAGGAAATGAGAAGAGCATGGGGATGCTGTTAGCTTTTCAAGGCAGGAGCTCAATATAGATTTTGAAGCATGTAGTTAAAACAAAATAGTTTGCCACCAAATAGTAATTAAACATAAATCCCCTCCTTGTAGACAAAGTCTGGTTTTCTTTGGCTAATCACCCTCTCACATCCTCAAACTCCAGCCCAGAGGTGAACATGGTATATTTAAGTCAATTTAGAAAAATCTACCCTCCCTACCCACTGACTGCCTTAGGTCTGGGATAGATTTAGGTCAGGATAATAAAGCAGAAGGGTAAATTTTCTGTGAGATGGCTGGGAGTGTTCTCTCTCTTAAAAACATACTCCCTTCCTTCCTTCAGATGCTCAAGTGTTAGGCCATGACCCTTAGAATAACTGTAATGAATGACCTGACAACTATGCCTAGGAAAGCCAAGAGAACCACAAGAAAGACAACAATGCCCTGCTACCGTTGAACTGGCTATTGCCAAATTAACTAATCTTAGAAAAGCCTCTGAACATCTTATGCAAAACAATAAATTTCCTACTGCTTTAGCAATATTCTGTTACAGCTAAAAGCATCTGAACTGGAAAGACAATCTTACCTCTCAATGTTTTCTGTTTGTTTTTGTAATCTCTATTATTAAGCTTCAAGGTATAAATTTAAGGAAATAATATCTCTTGTGGTAAGGAAATTTTACATGAAGTTCAATGTTATCTATTTTGCTTCACTTTCTTTTTCTTCTATATAGCCAAGTAAATTTAACTTTAATATTTAAAAAATTAACGTATTATATCATTTTAATATTTTTTATTGCTCTATCCTTTTTTTAATCTATTTTCCATCTATATATAAAAATCTGGATGATATAGCTAGCTATATACAAAAACTTACTTAGTAGTAATAATGGCTATTTCTGGATGGTGGATTCTGGAGTGGGTCTTTTTTTTTTTTTTTTTTTTAATTAACTTGCATTTTTAAAAACGCTTTGCCTTGTTTGAATTTTTTTTAATAATTACATATGGCTTAACAAAAAGAATGGGCTAAAATGAGGTAGAGACAGCTAGCTATTCACCAAACCTATTTCCTTTTCTTATTCAGAGTATAACTAGACATTTCCCAGTTTCCTTTTGCAGTTCAATGTGGCATTTAACTGGGTTGAAGTCAAACGCAATCTGATGAAAAACGACGTGTGCTGCCTCTAGGCCTGGTCCTTCATAGCCCCAAGTATTGAGTGTCCATGCTTCTTTCTCTTCCAGAGATTAATGCAAGTGAACACGGCAGACACGAAGGAACATTGAAAAGAAGGCCGAGTCACATGGTGGAAGGAACTTAAATTCCTGATTCATGCCTTATAAGAAAGAAAGCTGTCTGCAACATCCATTCTGGACTTAGCTGTGAATGAAAAATAAACACTGTATTAATCCTCATAATCTGAAGATTGTCATGTGTCAGGAGAAAGTTCTTACATGAGTCTCTACTGTTTCTGTATGTCTTGAGAATGAGGCAACGACTTGCCCATCATTCTGAACTATCTTTTCAAGGTTGTTCGTATAATGATCAGACTCAGAAGACAGAATGTGTACCTTAGGAGCAAAGGGCAGCCACACTTACTGTCTATTACAAAAGATTCAGGTGCCCTAAGATCAGAGTTCCTCTACTGCAGTGCAAAAGATTGCATGAGTAGATGTCATCTGGTCCTCTTTGCATTGCCCTACGGAAACTGGATCTTGGGGGAGCAGTGCAAAAACACTGATACTCTGGCTACTTCTACTGCTTTAAGTAATAAACTATACTTCACCTCTGACCCAGAATTCTCTTGTCTCCTAACTAGTTACCTTGTAAGTAGAGTAAAATCACAGACCTCTTTCAAAGTTCTTGACAGTTTGGTAATAGGAATGTGATGCTGTTAGAGACATGGCTTTCTGGAAGAGGAAGAATAAGGGCCTCAAGGGCCAATTAATGGGATTTGAGGGAAGTCTGCGGGAATCACTAACAAACATATTGAGCAAATCGTATGGTCAATCAAGTAGTAAATGGTCCTTCATTTTACTGCCTGATAATGAGGAAGAACTGAGGAGGTGGCTGTTAAAACCTCCTCCAGGTTACAAGGATATATTGTACAACACAGGGAATATAGCCAATATTTTATAACTATAAATAGAGTATAAGCTTTAAAAACTGTAAATCACTATATGTACACCTGCAACATATATAATTTTGTACATCAACTATACTTCAATTTAAAAAAAAAACAAAAAACCTTCAGGTAGGATGATTTCCTCACCAATCTGGCAGTTGGCTTCAGTTCCATCCTACCATAATAATAACTAGTGAACAGAAGGTTCTAACCCTTTTCAGATAACAGTTACAGAGCCACTCACCTATACTGGGCATGAAAGGAGGGAAACTGGCAAGCAATCACTATGGGCAGAAACAAGGTGAATCAGAGGAACCCTGGTTCGCTTGAAAAATGCAGGTAGAGGGGCCTTAATGTATGTTAAGGAAGAATGGCAATAGCTGGGTTGCCTCACAGCTCAATACCACCTGCGATCTATCGAGCCAACTTTAAATTCAATTAGAGATGACAAAAAAAGACTTCAGATATTTTTGCAGTGGATCCTGGTTGCTATAAGGCAGCTTTGGTCAGGAAATCTCAGGGAGATTTCCCAGAGACAGACCAACACCCATGAGAAATTACAGTTGAGACTTAGAAGAGTAGTATTCAGGCTCTTGATGCCCCAGGTTGGATTTACAATATTAATAAAGCACTTACAGTATAATAAAGATGACCCACTGGAGAATGAGAAATCTAGATAAATTTTTCCAATCACCACTGCCACCCTGAAAAACTCTCCCAGTCTCTATGAAACTAGCACCTTATTGAAACTAGGCGAAAACCTGAGAGTTTAACTTTGTATTGGGTAGCAGATACCCCGGACTGAGGAGAGCTCTCCAAAATGGGTTCCTACTTGTGTGAGCCAAAATCAAGTTGACCAGAGAATGCAAACTGGCTGCTGAATCACGGGGTCCCCTGGGCTGAAATAAATGGTGTCACCCATGAGGATGTCACAATATAGAGCACTGTGAATGCTGAAAACACGGGAAATTTGTTTGGTTAACCCACCAGCAGCCGTCATGCCCTTGGAAATTGAAAATACACCCAAAGGTGAATTTAACAGTGTGGAGCCATCTCTACCCACCCAGACTCTCACTCTTCCTCAACCTCCTCAGCCTTTAAGGTGATCACAGTTGCTTTAAGAAGAAAAATGATTAGAGATGAGGATAATATTTCCCAGTCCCCAAAGAGAAATCAACTAATGGCCATAGGAGCCCATCCAAGTATGCTGGAGAATTTGGAGACAGCAGAGACACAAATTTTTATGGTTCTGTCACACAGAGTTACCCAGATTACTATCTTACCGGGCCCTATGGGAAAAAAAGGCACCAGCATCAGTGGAAAGATTCACAGTGGGAAGAAGGAAGCTAATACTCTCTGCCTTCAGCACCCCACAATCCCCATTATGCACTTGAGCTACAAGTTTTGTGACTGATGATTTTGCTCATTTGAGACTCTGGCAAAAAGCCTCTACCCAGAGGTTCCCATTGGGGTTGTAGATTTGTTGCCTCCCTGACACAGCTATCAGGGCACCCCTTTTTGAAAAGTAGCTATTAGCTTGCCAGTGGGCTCTTGTCAAAACTAAGCCCACGGAACAATGTGACTCTCCGGCCTATGATGTCTAATATTAAGTCAGACTTAATGACTAACAATGTGGCAAGGGCCCAAAATTCCTCACTGTCAAATGGAAATGGTATATTCAAGAACACAACTGCCCTGGTCCCACCAGCATCTCAGCTTTGTATTTAAAATGTGACAGCTACCTCCGTTCTGTCACCTGATGCAAAGCTGCTGGCTCAATGTGGACCTCAATTCATAGAGCTTCCCTTCAACACTGAGCTTGGTTCACTGACTAGAGTTCAACTAAACTGAAACCAAATGGTATGTGGTATGCACTGGGTTGCAGCAGCTATTCAGCCTCAGTACGTGCTAAACTGATCCCAAAATACATGTCATCACTGCACTAGGAGGCAGAATTCAAGCCATTCTCACAGCACCAGACAATACTTCTGTGGAAGGTAAAATAATGGTACTGAAAGATGTCTAAACCCTAACCCTCAGAATCTGTAAATATGTTACCTACATGGCAAAAGGCACTTTGCAAATATAAGTATATTTACTTATCCTGGATTATCAAGCAGGCCCAGTGCAATCACAGGGATCCTTAAAGTGAAAAAAGGAGGCAAAAGAAGAGAGTCAATGGAAGATATGACTACAGAAGACTGATCAGAGAGCTGCAACGCTGCTGGCTTTAAAGAGATGAAGTGGGCCATGAAGTAAGGGATGTGGGCATACTCTAGAGGCTGAAAAAGTTAAGGAAACAAACTATATAAACACACAAAGGAATGAATAATAAATGATTTAATGCTCACTTTAACTTCTCTCTGCCTGCTTAACAAGTATATCCATTTTGCAACATTTAATACTAAATCATTTTCTTCTTCCATGGATAAATTAAGTCCATCCCTTCTCAACGTCTCATCAGAGATTATCCCTTTTCATGACCTCAGCAGACCCCTCCTACTCCATTAACATCCTGTGCTCCAGTTTCATATTCCTATAAATGTATATGTAACTACTACATTATAGTCAATGCAACGAAAACTATAAATCCTCCCAAATCAGTTCTTAATTACTCAAAAGTTGTCAATAATACTACCTTTATTTCATTACCCCCATACTTAAAACTCTGGGTTTGTTTAAAAAGCAAGCATTTCACATGGTTTCACTGTGTTCAAGAAACCATATTAGGACACACCATTGTAAAACAGTTATACTCCAATAAAGATGTTAAAAAATTTTTAAAAAAGAAAATTTGAAAAATATAAAAATACTAAAGATCAGAATAACGTACTCCTAGATGCTATTTTTGAGTGGTTATAGTTTTTCTTTATATGTCTGTGTTTGTGTAGGTAAGAACATATATACTTAATCAAAATTGAAATATTCTTCTACAATATAATGTTTAATGTCGATAAAAGTTTTCATTATATGAAAGTGCTATAACTGATTTAACCAACTTCTAGAAAGTTTTTGCATATTTAGATTTTCAACAATGTTGCATGTCCATTTCCCTATACTGTCACCTATACTGAGTATTATTAAAAATATAAAACACAACAATAAACTATTCAACATTAAAAAAAAAAAGAAACCACATTAGGCACTGTGGAAAGAAACAGTAAAGTACAAAAGATATGGATCAGTTTTGAAACACAATGTAGGGAACTCCCTGGTGGTCCAGTGGTTAGGACTCCGAGCTTCCACTGCAGGGGGCACGGGCTTGATCCCTGGTCAGGGAACTATGATCCCAAATGCCACACAGCACGGCCAAAAAAAAAAAAAAACAAAACAAAACACAATATAACCTGGCAGTTAGACATATACTAATGACAACTAGTAGTAAAAAAGTGAAATGAAAAAATAAGAAAACTGTGTAAAAGATATCCAAAGCAAGAGATACAGCGTGAGTCACACATGACAAAGTCTAGCTCCATGAAAAAGCCAGAACTAAGTGCTGGACTTAAACTGAGATGGAAGAAAGGAAAGAGGAAAATGAAAACTGAAGAGCATCATTATTTGACAAAAAAAGAATAACTGGAACACAAAGAATAATGTTTAAAAAAAACCCAAAGCTTGTTTGGAGGCAATGGGTAGAATATGATTCAAACAAATTGTTTTTCCCTTCTGTTATGTGTAATGTGCCAATACCTCAGTCCAAGCAAAGCCTCATCACTTAAGTCTTTCTGACAACTCTTCGTTTTTACTATCAAATCAATCTCCTTATTTTACAATATTAATCATAATTTACAACTCTTAAAATAGTAATAATTTCACTTATTTGAATCAAATATACATCTAGCCTAACCCATCTCAAACTCTAGTCTCACACTTCTAACTGCCTTTAAAATGTTTCCCATTCCACCAGACCTAATGTGACTAAAATCAGAATTATCAGTTCCTCCTTTTTATAATGTTTACTCATTATAATGAGTAATTATAATGTTTACTTTTTCCTCAAGGCCCTACTTGTACTTATGGTGGTAGCGTGTCCCCTAGTGAAGACAGCCTGTAACCATCCATCACTTACAATGCACTCTTCCCCTTGCCCTACTACTACCAATCAGATCCCGGGCCTTAGAGATTATATTGCTTCAGTGCCTTGAATATCATTTTCCGTATCTTTCCATTCATATAGCTATTAAACTCAGTTTAGACTTCTTTTTTTGTTTGTTTGCGGTACGTGGGCCTCTCACTGCTGTGGCCTCTCCCGTTGCGGAGCACAGGCTCCGGACGCACAGGCTCAGCGGCCATGGCTCACGGGCCCAGCCGCTCCGCGGCATGTGGGATCTTCCCGGACCAGGGCACAAACCCGTGTCCCCTGCATCAGCAGGCAGACTCCCAACCACTGTGCCACCAGGGAAGCCCCTAGACTTCATTACTTTTAATCTGATTCAGGCTAATGTGCTTAAGCAACATAATATAGTGGTTAAAGAGCATGGACTCAGGAGCCAGACTATGTGGGTTCACATTTGGCTCTATCTTATTCACTATTAGCTTGTGCATGCTGTTAAACTTCTATGGCATAGTTTTCATATCTGTAAAAAATAATAATAATTGTACTTACCGCACAAGTTTCTTGCTGGGGATTCTAGGAGTTAATAATACATGTAAAGTACCCAGAACAACGTCTAACATACAGTAAGTGTTAGTTATTGCTGCTTGGCTGTCATTGTGGTTGTCATCATCATCATTCTACAAACTGGTCTCCTTATTTCAATTACTTATTAAGTAAAATTATCTATTTATTCAGTACACAAATTCTGATAATACAAACGTAAACAGGACAAAAATTTATGGAGAAATTCCATTGTTTCAATGGGGAAGACAAATACATAAAACTTAGATAAATGTTATAAACAGAACTATCAGTCATCATAGTAGTTCACAAATTCTGTCCCCTCATACAAAACTGGGTGAATAATCTTCCTCATACCACTACTAAATGCAAACTCCTCTTACTGAAATTGCCATAAATGGCCCCATCCTATATTTTCATGCTTATCATTCCTATTCCCCTACCCCATGTTTTCAACAAACTGAACCTTCTCCACGTTCAAAATACTGTGAGGTTTCTAGCTTTTGTACTCTGAAGATACTGTTCATGTAATTGAGAACACTGTCCTCTCGTATTGCCTTAAGAAAAATAAATGACAACATTCAAAACGTTTCTAAAATAACACTGCTTTCATTTAGCATTTCCTACTGCCTCACAGGAAACTTCTGCCAAATTTCCACAAGGACTTTATTTTCTTCTCACTGGACCAATCTCACTCTGACTCACGTGTATATTTATTTTAACCATTCAGCCTAACCTAAGCTAGCAGCACTCAATTTCAGAAACCACTACCATTTCACATTTCTTTTAAAAAAATTCAGCTGTGGTTATATATGACAATTAAGGTTTCAAAAAAATAGGCCTACACAACAATTTATTCAGTAAAAACGTCAATTGAGTGATTGATTTTACCACACAGAATCATAATAGGTAACCATCCTCTAAGCAGGGTCACCTAATAATTCATCAATTAAGAATAAATTATTATTGGGGACTTCCCTGGTGGTCCAGTGGTTAAGAATCCGCCTTCCAATGCAGAGGATGCAGGTTGGAACCCTGGTCGGGGAACTAAGATCCCACATGCTACAGGGCAGCTAAGCCCAGGCGATGCAACTACTGAGCCCACGCCCTCTAGAGCCCACGTGCCCCAACACAGCCAAATAAATAAACAAATATTTTTAAAAAGAATAAATTATTATCCCCGTAATTTTTTTTATCACAAAAACTTTCCAGTCTACTGGTTACCTGGAAGACTTAGTACAAAGTAATTCCTTACCTATTAGTGGTTGAACCTAAAACTTTTTAGTGCCCATGTGATTCCCATATTTACTTCATGATGAAGCAAACAAAACAAGAAACTGAATAAAAACACTTCATAATTTAAACAAAGTTAACACTAATATCATCCAGAAACCATAAACATGAACAACCAGGCTCTCATTATTTTCTAAAGCCATGCTTCCAATATGGTATCTACTTGCCACATGTGGCTATTTAACTTACTTAACTGAGGTCTAGTCTAGAACTTCACAATACATCAATAAAACTTTACATCTGAATGTACTCTTCTCACTTTTCCTCTAACGTAACTATGAGACAAAGTTTATTTAACAATAATCAGCCCCAAGAAAATAAACAAAGAGCTGAAGACCAAACAACTTATCATAATGAAGGAACAAAACTACTACTGAGAAAAGCAAAAACAAAAAATAAGTGTTGGCAAGGATGTGGAGAAACTGGAAACCCTGTTGGTAGAAATGTAAAATGGTACAACTGCTATGGAAAATAGTATAGTGGCTCCTCAAATAATTAAACACAGAATCACCATGTGATCCAGCAATTCCACTTCTGGGTATATACCCAAAAGAGCTGAAAGCAGAGGCTTGAAGAGATATTGTATACCCACCCATGTTCACAGCAGCATTATTCATTCGCAACAGCTAGAATGTGGAAGCAACCCAAGCCTCCATCAACAAATAAATGAATAAGCAAAATGTGGCATGTACATATAACAGAATATTCCACTTATAAGAGGATTCTAGAGTAGTCAAATTCCTAAAAACACAAAGTAGAATAGTGGCTGCCAGGGGCTTGGAGGGGGAGTGCGGGGGTGGGGAGAGTTACTGCTTACTGGTTGCAGAGTTTCCATTCTGCAAGGTGAAGAGCTCTGCAGATGGATGGTGGTGATGGGTGCACAGCAATATAAATGTATTTAATGCCACTGAACCGCACATTTTAAAACGGTTTAAACAGTAAATCTTATGTATATTCTACCACTTTAAAAATTAGGGGTGAAAACTACTACAGAGAGAGAGAAACCTAGGGCCCTTGTCATTACCACTATCATAAAAGAATTGAAACAAGCTCACACAGAGAAGTTTAAGTAGTTGGAGAGATGCCCCAAACTGCTTATATAATACATTCTGTCTATACACTGTTTACTTTTTCTTCATCCATTCCCCCACTTAATTGAAATGCTACAACCAAGACTGAGATTGTTTTTTTCAGCTTAAAAATAGGGAATAGCAGGGGCTTCCCTGGTGGCACAGTGGTTAAGAATCCGCCTGCCAATGCAGGAGACACGGGTTTGAGCCCGTGTCGAACCCGTGTTCGACACGGGCTCGAACACAGGTTCGAGTTGTAAGCAGATCGGGAAGATGCCACATGTCGCAGAGCAACTAAGCCCATGTGCCACAACTACTGAAGCCTGCACGCCTAGAGCCCGTGCTCTGCAATAAGAAAAGCCATGGCAATGAGAAGCCCACGCGAGGGAGAGTAGCCCCTGCTCGCCACAACTAGAGAAAGCCTGCACACAGCAACAAAGACCCAACGCAGCCAAAAATAAATAAATAAAATGAATAAATTTATTTTTTTAAAAAAATAGGGAATAGCAGAAACAAACAAAACAAAACAAAATCACTTGCTTTTAAAAATACAACTGTTATGTCACAAAGTATTCGGTAAAACAGTACTGTAAAAGTACTTTGTACTACTACTACCTCAAACAATAAGGTAACTGATATAAGATTAACATATAAAAGTCAACAGTCTGTATAAACAGACAATAAAAGAAGATACAATAATAGTGAAACCCCTTTTAAAATAACAAGAAAGGGCTTCCCTGGTGGCGCAATGGTTAAGAATCCGGTGCCAATGCAGGAGACACAGGTTCGAGACCTGATCCGGGAAGATCCCACATGCCGCAGAGCAGCTAAGCCCGTGTGCCACAACTACTGAGTATGAACTCTAGCGCCCATGAGCCACAACTACTGAGCCCACGTGCCACAACTACTGAAGCCCATGTGCCTAGAGCCCATGCTCCGCAACAAGAGACGCCACCACAATGAGAAGCCCACGCACCGCAACAAAGAGTAGCCCCATCTCGCCACAACCAGAGAAGAGCCTGCGTGCAGCAACAAAGACCCAACTCAGCCAAAAATAAAATAAAATAAAATAATAAAATAAATTAATTAATTTAATTAAATAACAAGAAAGAAATTAACAAAGGAAAGATGGTGGCAACAGAGTAGTTTCTCAATCTCTCTGAATCCCCATATAAAAACAGACAACTTAGGAAAACCAAAATTCATGGAGTAACATTTTACAACAAAACCAAGTGTCAAAGTACTTCCATCAACCCCCAAAATACAAACAGAGTGGAACAAAGAACAGTTAAGATCTGCTTGGTAACAGCATTTGTGAGGGGAGAAGAAAGCCACAAGAAAACCACAAAATCACCAACAGTATCCACTGCAAAGCACTAAGGGCTAATTTGAGGACAGCAGCTGAAACAAGAAAGGGTTTTGCAATGAATGGCCAATACCAGATAAATGCAAGCAGCCTCCTGTAAGAAGGGCTGAAGTGGGGTCTCAAATTAACCTTCCAGGCAAGGGTCCATTCTAGGACAGGGACTTACTCCAAAGAAAAATGGTTTCTAAATACCATCCCCACTGAAAGAATATGATACAATGATAGCAAAAAAAAAAAAAAAAAAAAAAAAGGTTATGATGCACTGTGAACAATACATCACTTATGTGGTATTTCTATCAAGTATGCTTAACATAAATCTAATCAAAAGGAAATGAAAAAGACAAACCCCAGTTGAGGGACATGCTACAAAACAACTAGTATAGAACCTTCAAAAATGTCAACATTGCGAAAGGTAGAAAAGCCTGAGGACTAAAGAGATGTAACTAAATGCAATGTTTGATACTTAACTGAATCCTGGATCGAATTTCTTTTAAGTCAGCTATAAAGAATATTATTGGGACAACAGGAAATATTTGGATATGGACTATATAAAGTAGATACTACATAAACATTTATTAAATTCAATTAAACATTAATGTCCCTATTCTTCATCTATGGAAAAGGAAATTAAACTAGATAGTGTAACATAGGAAATAAGTATATTAACAAATTTTTACTATTAATGGAAAAAATTTGTTATTCACCATAATTCTAAGATTTTAGACAGGTGGAATTCAACTCTAAACACCTAAATGAATTTAAGTCTTCACATTATGTGTAATCTCAGCCTTATAAAAGATAGTAACTCTACTGAATAGAGAAATTAGTCCCTCAGCCAATTCAATTAGTCATAAAATTCCATTTCACGGGCATGGTATTTAATTGATACAAACTGTATTAATGTTTATCTTTAATATCTAAATTCAAGCAAAATTTCAAAAAGGCTATTCACATCTACTTGTAACTTGGCTGTTTATTCTCTTTTGACAAGGACTCTTTCCCTCCTAAGTTACAAGCTCTTTAGAAATGTCTTCTCCCAAACACTAGTCTAAGTAAGAACTTCCTGGAACAAAGCAGAGGATTCACGAGAGATTCTTTGTATTAGCATTCTTCTTAGAACATGTGAAAACCGCACCACTTGTACTAAGACCAAAAAAGTTCAATTTGTAATATCTCTGATTTATCTAACTTTTAAAGAAACGGGATTATTAAACCTCCAAGTAAAAGGCAGAAAGACTTGTAAAAAAAAGATCCACAGACTTTGGAGTCAGGCATGCTTGGTCTTAAATCCTTGCTCCATCATTTAGTAATAGATATCTCCTGTTCTTCTCGGCCCATTATTTTTCTTTAGGTAACTGTTCCCTACTCCTTGTGACCTTGCTAAGACCTTCAACCACAGTAACCCAATACTCCGGACCACAAAAGTGGGTGTGTTAAACAGATAAGGCCAATCCTATGTGGACAACCCTCAGGGTCCGCAAACATTCTTAGTTCCAATGGCTTTCACTTAGATTCTCCTTTGGTATGCCTATAATCACACCTTGTGCCCCAAAACTTGAAGGGTCTAAGATCTTACCGTACTTGCAAGCTAACATTAGCCCACCAGTTTCATGAGTGCTGGAAGAAGACACAAGACTCCTGGGTTGGACACAGAGGGGTCTATTACTCATAGCAATAGCAGTAGCCAGAGTGTCAGCATTTGCATCGTTCCCCAACCCCCAATTCTGACAGGATAACTCGAAGGAGGCCAGATGACACTTGCACACAGAGTGGGTTGCATTTAAGGAGAGCAATCTTGGGCTTAGGGAACTCAATTCTGAACAGTAAGCATGCTTGCCAATTACCCCAGAAAGAGGTATTATCTCTGTATCTCCCAAGACTATATGCAACTCTGCCCTTGCTCTGGATGGTGCCTCCATTTTCCAAGGCTATTCATTATATAAAAACTTCGAAAAGATAAACAAAGGCAGTTGAGGTCTCTGCTCAAAAGACGTGTACAAATGTCAGAGTCCCATGGAGAACTGTCTCCCAACAACTGATGCCAAAACAGACCAATGAAATGTTCAACCACTATGATCTACTCTTTCTTCACAACCTTGCAGTTAACTCACTCTCGTACTTGTTCTTGGGACCTCACTGAGTTCTTCCAGGCCCTTGCTCCAACAATTCCTCCAAATCTATATGGCCCCATTCCCTAGTTTCACTTTAAACACTTATGAAAATAACTTGTCTCCTTATCCTAATACCCAACCTGCTTAGCAATATCTTCCCTAGGATTCTGCCCTCGTCTACTTTCCCTGCTCCATTATCCAGGCGACAGGTGACGAATTTGTAAGCAGATCGGGTAGGGGGTCTCGGAGAAGGAGAACCCTGGTTCTCTTCTCTTGAAGAAGAGAAGCCATTTCTGGCCTAAGCCATTTTGTGATCTAAGCCTGGCCGCAATGCTTGCCCCTGAACAGGTCTCCATAATTAGTGATCTTACAGGAAATGCGGGAAATGCAGGAACAAAGGAAAATTAACAGGGAAGAGCTAAATCAGACCGCATGTTCGATCTGTTTGATTTTAACCTTTGCTTTTTGTTGCTTTTGTTATTTTAATCATACATAATGGCCTGCCTCAGGGAACCCTGCCCCTCTGCCTGAATGTTAAACTCAAGTGCCTCTGTTCAGCTCACCGGGAGAAAATCTGACCCTGCCCACCTGTGGATGGCTGCAGGAAAGAATTAACACACTCCCTCACAGAGGCTGGCCATTCCAGGGGATATTTGCAAAACTTATGGCCTTTTTACTTTACTTCCTCATCTCCCCCTCTCTGTGCTATAAAAGAAACTGGCATCCAAACCCCATATATAATATTGTTTTTCGGAGACACCAGTCTGCCACCTTCTCGGTCTGCCAACTTTCCGAATAAAGTTGTATTCCTTGCCTCAACACCTCGTCTGCGATTCACTGGCCTGTCTTGATGCAAGCAGAGCAAGCTTGGACTCAGTAACAGAAATGCAGTCAAGAAACAATAATTCAAGACTTCCCTGGTGGTGCAGTGGTTAAGAATCCGCCTGCCAATACAAGGGACACGGGTTCAAGCCCTGGTCAGGGAAGATCCCACATGCCGCGGAGCAGCTGAGCCCGTGCGCCACAACTACTGAGTCTGTGCTCTAGAGCCTGCGAGCCACAACGACTGAGCCCGTGTGCCACAACTATGAAGCCCGCGCGCCTAGAGCCTGTGCTCTGCGACAAGAGAAACCACCGCAATGAGAAGCCCACGCACCGCAACGAAGAGTAGCCCCTGCTCGCTGCAACTAGAGAAAGCCCACATGCAGCAACAAAGACCCAATGCAGCCATAAATTAATTAATTAATTTTTAAAAAAAGAAACAATAGTTCAGCAATAAAACAGGGTCCTAGGGGCTTTCCCTGGTGGCGCAGTGGTTGAGAGTCCGCCTGCCGATGCAGGGGATACGGGTTCGTGCCCTGGTCCGGGAAGATCCCACATGCCGCGGAGCGGCTGGGCCCGTGAGCCATGGCCGCTGAGCCTGCACATCCGGGGCACAGCCTGTGCTCCGCAGCGGGAGAGGCCACAACAGTGAGAGGCCCGCGTACCACAAAACAACAACAACAACAACAACAACAACAACAGGGTCCTAGTTCCTCCTCAAGGGATATACATAACAATCTGATACCTATCTTAGAGTTCTGCAGGAATTAAGGCCCCCCCACCCAAGGTGGAGGATGAAAAGATGATGTCGACCTTTTCTGACCCCTCCTGACTTTAATCAACAAAAGCTTGGATTCTGTCAACTTCTGCCCCAATTCTATGCTGAATTCTCCTCTGCTCAAGCCCCTTCATGAATATGCATGTACCATTGGCTTAAAACTTCCCCACTTTTGCTGTTTGAAGAGATACCGCTTTGGGAGAGATCCCTGGTGTTCTCCTTACTTGCTGTTAATAATAAATCTTTCCCCCTTCCCAATCTTTGGCTTGGCTGTGTCTTTCGGCTCAACACCCACCAAGAGGCAAACCCAGTTTTCAGGTAGCGAAGTTACTCACATACACGCCACCTCTTTTCTTCCACCCCCCCACCTCCCCCACAAACAGAGCAAGACAATATTCTTCTTTGTCCATTACCATACCTCAATCTTACATATTCCTCCAGGTATTGCCCTATTTCTCTCCTCTTCTTCACATCTGAGATTCTCTAAAAAGAACTGTATCTATACTTCCTCATACCTACTTTATTCATCCACCAACTTCAATTAGCTTCACCTCTCCACCATTACACAGAAATTCCTTCTCCTCAACAACTTCTTTAACATTAAATGCAAAGTACATACAGTCATCCTCAATATTCACAAGGGGTTGGTTCCAGGACCCCCCGAATATACCAAGGTCCACGGATGCTCTAGTCCTTTATAAAAAATGGCATAGTGTTTGCATATAGCCTACACATCCTCTCATATATTTTAAATCATGTCTTGATTATTTATAATACCTAATACAATGTAAATGCTACATAAACAGCTGCCTGAGCCTGGCACATTCAAATTTTTCCTTTTGGAACTTTCTGGAATTTCTTCCACAGTTGGTTGTATCCACAGATATGTAGCCCATGGATACGGAGGGCCAACAGTATATTTATTATTATTATACTACTTGATCTTTCATATGAAATAACCCTCCTTCTTGAAATATTCACTTCCCTAGATTCCAAAATACCAGTCTCTCCTACTTTTCCTCCTATACCTATACCACCTCCTCATTTCCACTACAGACTTCTCCCTTCCCCATTACTGCTGAAGTAAGAAAGGGAGGGAGACTCTAATTTACAACAGAATAGCAACTAATGGATGTGGAATGAATGATGGGATTAGAAAATCACCTTTTGTCAAACACTTGTGGCATCATCAATGGATGCTAAAACTTGTGGGTGAAAATTTGTAAGAATTAGGACATTTGTGTAATTCTCAGGGTGTGGTAGCCACCCTCCAAGATAGTTCCCAATGATCTTTGTCCCTAGGCAGTATCCACCCACACTGAACAGACTGCCCTATGTATCCATTAGAATATTGCAAAAATGATGGTATGCCTTTAAAGTGGTTAAAATAGCAAATGATACTTTATATATATTTTACCACCAAAATATAGTTTAGAAAAACAGGCATCTAACTGGGGGGACAGGGACAGACACACACACACACACACCATGTGACATCTGAGGCCAGGTCACAAAAAACAGCGTAGCTTTCACCTTGCTCTCTCTTACTCTGGGCACAGGTCACTCACTTTAGGAAAAGCTAGGTGCCATGTCATAATGACACTCAAGCAGCCCTATGGAAAGGTCCATGTGGCGAGAAACTGAGGTTCTTGCTCAGCCAGCACCAACTTAGTGGCCATGTAAATAAGTCATCTTGTAAGCATATCTATTAGCCTCAGTCAAGCCTTCAAATGACTGTACTCCTGCCAACATCTTGACTGTAATCCGATGAGAGACCCTGAGCAAGAAACACCCAGCTAAGTCTAAATTCCTGACCCACAGAAACTGACACAATAAATGTTTATTATACTTTTAAGTCACTAAATTTCAGGGTAATTTGTTATGCCGCAATTGGTAACTGATACACATTTTTGTTACAAGGCATGGGATGCTACCATAACAGAAAACCTAAAAATGTGTGAGTCGCTAGGAATTAGACAGTGGGCAGGAGCTGGAAGGACTTTTAGGAGATGATGCATGAAAGCCTAACGAGCATGGAAGAGACTATTCCTAGCCTTTCAGGAAGCTGCTAAGGAGGGCTTAAAAGAGAAAAAAATGTACTTGAAAATTAGAGGAAAGGGGGTTCTTGTTATGTAGTAACAACATTTAGCAACATTATGCCCATGGTAACATAGAAAAGAGAAAGTGTACCAATGTACTGTATGATTTAACAAGGAGATTTTCTATGTAATATGTTGAAAGTGCAGTCTTTTTGCTATTTATAGTAAAAAGCAGTATAGAGATAAACTAAACTAGGAAAACCACTGACAAAAAAGGAACCAAGACCTGCTGGTTTTATAAGTTGCCAGTCTTTCCAGACAGCAAACAATGCTAAAGTAAGGACTAGCTTCCAGAAAAACATAAAATCTAGGCTACTGTCAGAAAACCACTATATGAGAGCAAAGCAAGGGTATGGCTGTAAAATCCATTGTTAAGATTTAGTGAGCCTCAGAGAACCTGAAACAATGTCAGGTGTCAGGGTCAGGAAAGAAAGAATGAGGAAATATTCCAGACTGGGAAAAACTAAAAGACAGGACAACTGACTGCAATGTGTGATCCTGGATTGGATTCTGGACCAGAAAAAAAAAAAAGTCTCCCTCTTTTAGTATGGAGGACATTAGTGGGTGGAATTCAAATAGGATCTATAGATCTAACAGTTCTGCAACAATGTTAATTTACTACCTTTGATCATTGTACTGTAATCATGTAGGAAATTTCCCCTTTTATTAAAACTACACATTAAAGTACTTAGGCTAACAGGGCATTATATTTATAATTTACTGTCTCAAGTTCAGAAAAAAAGATTATACATAGAAAAGTGAGCGAAAGAGGGCAAAGGCAGGAGAGGAAGGGAGGACATGATAAAGCTAACAGGATGAAACGCTAACATCTTGGGAGTCTGGGTGAATGGTGCAGAGAAATAATGTGTAGTATTTTTGCAACTTTTCCCTAAAGTCTAAAATTACTGCAAAATCAAAAGTTAAAAAAAAAAAAAAAGATGTTAATCCTTCTGGCTGGCTGCCCAACAACCCAGGATGAAGGATAAAACTAGCATTACTTATAAAACTATTCATGAAATGACACCTTTTTTTTAAATTGGGGTAGAGTTGTTTTACAGTGTTGTGTTAGTTTCTACTGTACAGCAAAGTGTACTTTCCTGTGCTGTACAGCAGGTTCTCGTTAGTTATCTATTTTATACATATTAGTGTATATGTGTATGTCAATCCCAACCTCCCAGTTCATCCCACCCACCCCCTTTCCCCCGTGGTGTCCATACGTTTGTTCTCTACTTCTGTGGAAATGACCGTCTTAATTAAATAGTCTCATCTCCCGTCACTCTTCGGCCCCAGCAAACACACACTCCAAACATTCTATATTACTGTTCCTGCAAAGCCCTGCCCTCTCCCCTCTCTTAACACACGTAGTGGAAGATTTCCAAAGGGAAGTACAAAAAGGGTGTGTGTGTGTGTGTGTGTGTGTGTGTGTGTGTGTGTGTGTGTGTGTGTGTGTGTGTGTGTGTGTGCGTGTGTGTAACGGGTGACTCTCAAAACTGAAAACTTAAAAAAAAAAAATACAGAGAAGTAACGACAGCTCTGTGATTGAGAGTTTTATTCCCCCAAGGACCAAAGAAGTAGCCCAGTTCTCTTCGAAGAGATGAAGAGTGCTAAACAAAAGGGAAGTCCAGTCAATTCCCTGAGGTTCACAAAACACGAACCAAAAAGCCTATCTCCCCCAACCTCCCAAAGCACCCTAACAGTATTTATACTAGCAATAACTCCTTCATCTGTTGCCAGTTATTAATAACAGAATGGAACCAAGGGCAAGTAAGGGGGTGGAGTACAGGATGGGAGATAAATCCCTCTAAATCGTAGTAGAGGACAGCTGGATTTCTGTCATACCTATTTGGAACTGAGTAAATTTCCATAAGATACACTGCCACTAATGTTAATGTGGTTGTAAAGTATTGTAAGTCTAGTATAGCATAATACTATACTACTGATACAATATAAGTTAACATTGATGAGTGGGAAGAGGATAAAGTGAGGATCAAATGAACTGGTACAGATTATCTCAATGCAATAAATAACCACGGATTTCTAAATGATGACCTCCAACTTAGCCTTTAGAAAAAAAATCCTTTCTGAAGCTCGGAGCCTCACAAAACAATAGCATGTCTCCAAGTCTAATATGCATCTCCATTTCCTAACTCTTGCCCACATCTCACTCTATGGCAGTGCTTCTGTAAACACAAAAACACTAGGCTTAAAAAAAAAAAAATTCTATTTTACAATGAGCATTAATTGACATTAATAGTCTTGGAAGATATTCTTCTTAAACAGTAATTCATGATCCAAACTATTTCATGATTGAATTAAGCCCCTCCTATAATATGCATAGCTTTTCATTCATTTCAAACATGTACTTTGATTCTTTTAAAAATATATATGCCAATTTTTAGAGAAACTGTCCCTAATTCAAAGGTATATTTCACCATTAGCTTTTCCTCTCTCCTTGCTGGCATTTCACAGTTAATATCTAACCAGTAATAATATATCTTGGGCCACACAGAAATTCTCTAAAAAGCAAAGGCTAAGTATTGGGTTGGCCAAAAAGTTCGTTCGGGTTTTTGTATCCTACGGAAAACCCGAACGAACTTTTTGGCCAGTCCAATATTTTTTTAATCTTCTTATAGTTATATATAAAAAGTTAACTTATAAATTGATTTCATTTAAAAATAAGTGAGTTGGATAATACAATATTTAGTATTAAATATTCTTTATCATCACTTATTTATAACTTAATAAACATGTGACAGAATGAACACGGATAAAAGAATTCACAGGGAACATGATTCTAACATATCTTATGAACAATATCACCAAAATTTAGTTCATAATATATAGTATTTTTAATTAGTAAAATCCAAATAGATTATAAGTACTACTTGTCAAAACATTTTATAACATGATATGCATATTTTCAAGACAACTCTATTAGATGTTAAAATCTTGAAAGAGGTAAGGAGGGATGAAGAGAAAGACAGTCTATAACACCCAATCTTTACAGCTACGTTATCACTTAACATCATACCATAATAAAAAAGTCCCTCCCCAAATATTTCTAAGGCAAGCAAACAAGTCTAACAATAATAATAAATTTATAGTATGTTTATCTCACAGCCTTTATAGATTATCAGAAAATCCTAATTATTAGAAAATAAAATGCACAAACTGATTTTAAGTCTGACAACAAAATCAAGTTGTACTAAACTTATACGTGCTAAAAAATTCAAATAGTATTTACATACTAATGAAAATACCAACTGCTAGAATTTAAAGTTAAACAAGTTTGACTAACTTAATACATTGTTTTTTAATACAGTATTCAACAACTGCAAAAACTCATAAAATGAAAACTTTAATTCATTCCTAGAGGGAAAAAAAGATTAATAAATAAATATAGTCACCAGTACCGTATTTATTAAACACTGTACTACATTTAATAATTGTCCATTAAAAATAACATGACAGGGCATAGATTAAGATAAATATGGTCATACAGCAAATACTTCTTTAAACAAGATAATGCTCATGAAATGGCAGAATATAAGAACATCATTGGTATGACTTCCCTTTTCACAATTTATAATAAGCCCTACCTAAGACTTCCTCAATCATGATTAAAAAGCTTAAATAGGGCTTCCCTGGTGGCGCAGTGGTTGCGAGTCCGCCTGCCGATGCAGGGGAACCGGGTTCGCGCCCCGGTCTGGGAGGATCCCACGTGCCGCGGAGCGGCTGGGCCCGTGGGCCGTGGCCGCTGAGCCTGCGCGTCCGGAGCCTGTGCTCCGCAGCAGGAGAGGCCACAGCGGTGAGAGGCCCGCATACCACAAAAAAAAAAAAAAAAAAAAAAAAAAAAAAAAAAGCTTAAATAAAATCTCACAATGCTTGTTACAAAAACTGCTAATTAAACCAAATCTGCCATTTTTCCATGAGCAACGCAAACAACAATAAACAGCAAAATCAAACCCTACTGTTGTCACTATCACAAAACCACCCCGGTTAAAGAACTCAAAATGAATATGTGTACTTGTTGCCTAAGATCTACCAAAAATATATAAACCTAACAAATGTTCAGAAGGAGAATATAAAGTTATAATTATTATTCACTAATAATTGGAAAATTAATTTCAAAACAAAAAATTTAAGCTTTCAAAATGTTTACCTTGAAAAAAGAAACAAATTCTAACCAAATTCCTAAGTATTTACAAACATGAAAATGTTAAGTGATTTAGTTTTTCACACAATCTGTAGAAATATCTTCCAAACTAGTTTATACCAACTGTTTAAAAGTAATATTCTTTCCTAATTGAAGAAGTCCTTTGTATCTTCACTTTGTTGAAAACAATCCATAGCAGTATCCTTTTCCTATGTGGGCAATATGTCCTATGAACGATTCTACAGTACTTATCATTAGTTTACTAAAAATTACTCATATCCTTTACAATAAGTAAAAATGTAAGCAGAAAACAGGTAAGTCAGAAGAAGACAGATTAGTATTAGGCAAGCTTTTAGTGTTTTAATTAAAAGACAGAATATTCTCAAACAAATGGTATGACATTTGGTCATTAAAAAAATAATAAACCATTAGCACCACTGGGGAAAAAGTAACAGTCAAGAATATATAGAACTTCAGAATTGTTCTATATTATAAAGGGAAAAGGCTGATGAGATTTTTACTTACATGTGAAATAATCAGTTAATAATAACTAGCAACAAACCATTATTGCTAAAGTTACCCAAAGATTTCAGAAGATGACCAGAGTAACACATGCAAGAAATCCCTCACATGCCTTCAATCAAGTTTTCAATATTTCAAATTTTCAGTTGAAATGGGTACAACCATATTCACAAATATGGCATATTATTTTAAACCTACTCTTTGACTTAATACTCTGTATTAGCCAAAATTTTTCAATATTTCAATGTTTTCATTCAGCTATCAAGAACTTAATTTTATCTAAAAATGGGAAAAAAAATCTATTAAGTAGATGTGCTACATATTTAGCAACAACAAATCCACTTACTTTTTTCTCTTTCTCATGATGTTTATCCTGAGAGTGAGAGGAAGAATCACTTAAACTTTGATCATATGACCTATTACATCCCCGTTTGCTCTTTTTCTAAAAAAGAAAATATGTATACATATAGGTATATGTATATAAAATTTGAAATCTTTTTTGTTAGGTTTAAACCAATTCAAGTGTGAAGTACTGTAAAATGTCTACTGAAGGAAAAAAAAAGTCTATTTCAAACTATACACTCCAGACACCATCCATATATTATATATTGCATTATAAAGGAAAATCTAACCCTAAATCTAACATTAATGCCATGTTTTTGTACATTTATTAAAAAGTGTGAAAACAGACTATATTTTCAAACAAGCAGTAGCTTATTTGTCATTTTATTATAAAACCACCTCATTAAAGAGATCAACTATAGTTTTCAATGTCTGGTTTAAAAAACTAAAGATGTTTCAACCAAAAATAGAGAATGCCATATTGAAAAAGGATGCCAAGACCAGAAGAAAAGAAAAGAAAATATCTGAAGAGTTACTTTATGCCACTAGGAAAAGCAAGAAGCCTTTTAATCTCATACGTTCAATATTAAGGCATACGATTTTCTAAAAATTTGTCTCTGCAGTTCATACAGAAAAAAAAAATGAAAGGAAATGTCAGCATTAGACCCATGCATTTTTCAAAGCATTACTAAAACTATTACACATTTCTATTTAAAATACTTACACAGATTCATAATAAAGTATGACAGAGTTACTGGAGGTGTTAAAATTTGGTGGGGTACCATAACTAATTAAACTAGATAAAAGTGACTATAAAAGATGATCAAATTCCATGCAAACATAGACCTTATACAATCTTATTAAATTATTAAACAGACTTTCTCCCCCAACCACCAAATGGGATAACAGCATATTAATAAGTAACAATGAAAAAATTCTATTTATGCAAAGTTCAAAATCCACTTTCATTATTTCTATATTTTATCTATATCATCTCTGATTTAGAAAATGAACATTCCAATGTGGTTTTAACATCCTAAAGCAAATTTTCAATTTTACTATCTCAAGATTCTCTTAGAACACTTCAATGTTCTTTGACAGTCATTAAAATAAATCTTCAATATTAAAATAAGTATTCAATATTAAACAATATATATGTACAATCTTAAATATTTTATATGCATGAACCAGAATACTGGAGTCATGAGCTGCTCATTTCTTAAGAAAGGGGCCCCTAATGATATTATTTATTTTTAAAAAAGAAAGAAATAGCCCTATTCACAGGGGAGAGGTAACAATAAAAAATAACAATGAGACACTAAAGAAAAACAAAGAAGCCTTAAATTTTCAGTATACAAATCTGATACCACTAAAGACTGAGAAATAGACAATGGGGCATTAAGGAAATACTGATCTGTCAAAGGAACATGGACACAAAATACATAATGGTTAATCAAATAATACTAACTCATTCATGCTACTATGTGACAGTAAAGAGTGATCAAATCTAAAATATTTCCAAAGTTGTATTTAAATATATTTTTCTCAAGATCTTTACCCAAGAAGTTACAAAAGAGCCTTGTTTCAAGTTTACCATCTCCAAGTAAATAAAAATGAAAATAAATAATTAAAAGGGTAATAGTAATAAAGCAAAAAGATGAGAAACAAGTGATAGAGAATCACAAAATACATAATCAAACATCAAAAATTAAACTAACTGAAAACGGTGGTAAATTACAAACAGTTCTTTACACATTTGTATTTTCTACTAAATGTATACCAACATTTACTATTAACTATTAATATATACTCTAAAGTAGAATATTTTAGAACATTCACCTTTATAAATGAACCCAAGCAAAGCAAAATCTTTCAAAATTACTAGAGCTGTTAATTCCCAACAAAGAACACGCTAAGCAAACTTAATCTGAAGCACAAACAACCAAAAAAAGTAATGGCTATTATGCCTTTTCTATAAAAGACTCAACTCTATTGTCAAAACTAATTATTATCATTTTAAAGTTAAATTCAAGACAAATTCTTACCAGCTTACTGAAATGGTATTTACAGTAGCCACAGTATTGGACGTTATCTGCACCATTACCTTCTTCTTCACAAAGTAGTCCTGCAAACTGAGCACTGAAAAAAAAAGCCAAGTATATCAACAAAATTTCAAACCATGGTGTGTGTGTATATATATCTATATATATATATATATAATATATATATATAGATATATATAGATATACATATAAAACTTAAAATTCACTTCCAAGCATGTAGGGTTTATAAGAAAACCTTACATCTCCTAAGAGAAAAAGGGAAAATAAAAGGCTTTATTATAGCTGAGACCAAGAACATTTCATCCCTTCCTATGACTGATATATTTTTAAAGTTATATACATGGTTTAAAATAAACTTTTCATCCATCTCTAACAAGGATGAAGATTTATTCACGTTTTATGTCACCAAGTAGACATTAAATTTCTTTTAAGATATCCCCACACCCCAAACATAACACTTCATTTTACTATTTCAATCTCTATCACAGGTACAATTGGGAAAGGCCAGGCGTCTAAAGGGCTGACATGACATATGATGCAGATTACATACTGTTAGAAGGAAAATGCTTCAAGTCATACCATAGTACAGTAGGTAAGAGAAATGTAAGCTGTGTTTTTCTAGTCAAAAACAATGGAAGAAATGGAACTGAAACCTAAAGCTATGATATTCATATTTTTAAAAAACGTGAAGTGCTAAAGTTTAGAATCATTATCTTGTCAATTTGACCTTCCACTTTTAACATTCCAAAATTAAAGTACTAGTATGTATCTCATACCCAAAAAAGGTCTTTCATCTTTGGAAATTTAAATACAATATTAAGAGAATTCTTTTTATTTTTTATTGAGGTATAGCTGGATTACAATGTTGTGTTAATTACTGAGGTACTACAGCAAAGTGACTCAGTTATACATATATGTACATTCTTTTCCACGATGGTTTATCACAGGATACTGAATACAGTTCCCTGTGCTATACAGTAGGACCTTGGTGTTTATCCATTCCATATATACCAGCTTGCATATGCTAATCCCAAACTCCCAATCCATCCCCCTCCCCCTTGGAAACCACCAGTCTATTATCTATGCCCCTGATTCTGTTTCTGTTTCATTGATAGGTTCATTTGTGTCATGTTTTAGATTCTACATATAAGTGATATCATATGGCATTTGTCTTTCTCTTTTTCTGAATTACTTTGCTTAGTATGATAATCTCTAGTTGCATCCATGTTGCTGCAAATGGCATTCTTTCATTCCTTTTTATGGCTGAGTAGTATTCCACTGTGTGTGTGTGTGTGTGTGTGTGTGTTTGTGTGTGTGTTTGTGTGTGTGTGTGTACACACCACATCTTCTTTATCACATCTTCTTTATCCATTCTTTAGGTGTGTGTGTGTGTGTGTGTGTGTGTGTTTGTGTGTGTGTGTGTACACACATCTTCTTTATCCATTCATCTGTCGATGGACATTTAGGGTGTTTCCATGTCTTGGCTATTGTGACTCGCGCTGCTATGAACGTAGGGGTGCATGTATATTTTTGAATTATACAGTTTTGTGTGGATATATTCTCAGGAGTGGGAATGCTGGACCATATAGTAATTCTAGTTTTAGTTTTCTGAGGAACCTCTATACTGTTTTCCACAGTGGCTGTACCAACTTACATTCCCACAAACAGTGTAGGAGGGTTCCCTTTTCTCTACACCCCCTCCAGCATTTGTTATTTGTAGACTTTTTAATGATGGCCATTCTGACTGGTATGAGGTGGTACCTCATTGTAGTTTTGATTTGCATTTCTCTAATAATTAGTGATTTGAGCATCTTTTCACATACCTACTGGCCACCTATATTTCTTATTTGAAGAAATGTCTCTTTAGGTCTTCTGCCCATTTTTCAATTAAGAGAATTTAAAAGAAACAAAAATCTTTTCCATGGGACTTCTCTGGTGGTCCAGTGGCTAAGATGCCATGCTTCCAACCCAGGGGGCCCAGGTTCAATCCCTGGTCAGGGATTTACATCCCACATGCCACAACTAAAGATCCCACATACCACAACTAAAAGATCCCACATGCCGCAACTAAAGATCCAGCAGGCTGCAATGAAGATCCCGCATAAAGCAACTAAGACACAGCACAGCCAAAAGAATAAATATTAAAAAATATATATTTTCCATTCCCCAAAAGTAATCTAAAATGGACTTCATAAATCCACATACTAAAAGCTCAGGAAATAAAGCCTGTTCCTATACTGGCTGCCAAATATAGATTGATTTTTAAAATTAATAACTACATGAGTTATTCCCGAACTTTTATTTTTTATTTTATTTATATTTTTTTGGCCGCACAGCATGTGGGATCTTAATTCCCCAACCAGGGATCGAATCTGTGCCCCCTGCAGTGGAAGCGTGGAGTCTTAACCACTGGACTACCAGGGAAGTCTCGCCAAACTTTTATTTTTAATTGTTGTCTATTATGTTGAATGTTTTGTTTTAGGATAATTTATGCTTTTGAAATTTTATGCTCAAAAAAACATATAAGTACAAGTTTAAGTATCAATTTACACTGCCTCCAAAAATTTAGTAACACGTGTTAAGAACAATAATAATGTTCACAATTTTTGCCCTGAAATCTGACTCCATGGAACTGTGCCCACTTCATAGTAAATACTCAATACATAATAGCTATTAATTATCATTAGTTACTATTCTAAGGAAATTACATTTATGTTTGTTGAATGCACAAAATGTTCTTTACAGCACCACATATTATAAAACAATTTGGAAACAATGTGTCTGAAATTGGTGAAACATTAAATAAAATACTAACATTTGATAGGATATAATGCAGCCATTTCCATGTTGCTAGTGGACTATATCATCTTACCAAAATTTTTGGTGAAAAATTTATCAAAAAACAGTGTTACATTTAAACTGTGATTTTAAAAAATTATGCAACAAATAGGTACATGGATAAAAACTGAAAAGAAACGTGAACAAAATAAAAATAGAATGTTATTTAAAAAAACGTTTACGTAACTTTTTAAGGAACAGCCACTATAATACTGAGAATGATGGCGATCGCTTTTTTTCCCCTCTTGAAACACAGACAGTTAAAAAATGCTATCATTCATAAAATCCTTACTAGTATTTCAGGCACTGCACTAAATTTATCTACATCAGCTCTTTTAATCCTAATGACAAATCCAAGGGTAGGTAACCAACAGAAGTATTTTAAACAAAATGTAACTAAATAAGACACTAGAACCAGGGTCCACCTACTGGACTCTGGTAAATACACTCAATTATTAGAATTATCTTTATTACAGTAAATATAAACATAGACACTATCCCAACAAAATTTACTTTAATAATATTTGGGTACCTAAGTTTTTAACTTACAAGGTATTCCCAATTTCACTTCTGTACAATGACAGAAACATACTTACCATGTCACATGGAAAGCCTGTCGACATCCATGTTTATTACATGTCATGCAAGCACCAGTGGCTGCTTTGCTTTCTCTTCCTTGTTCATCACAAATGTAGCAAGTCTTAGGGTAAAGAAACAAAACAAATTGAAATGGAAACAAAAACTTTATGAGTGCTTCACACAAATATGGATTTTATAGTTATTTTCAGAAGTCAAGATCAGGTTTACTATCTCACCTACTCCAAATCATGAATTCATTTTTTTTCTGACTGTAATCTAATTTTTACAAACATGAAAACATCAATACAGACATAAACAGTCCTAGTACGATTTCACAAGGCAGTGTTTCCTTAGACTCAAAAACCCCACAAGATAGGAAGACTCTTCACAGGAACTGAGGCCAGGGGGCAGGACACAGCCTACCCTACCTCAGTATTAATATACTCCTCCTCACCAATCTTTAACTGATTCCTGTAACAAAGGTGTAAAAAGAGGTTTGTCTTCCTTTTCTGCTGGAAGCATAAATAAAGGAGGTTGATATAGGGAGTTGGGACTTAGAGGTGAAGGACAGTCCTAAATGAGTGAGCAAGGTTTAGGTCATTCCAACTGTCCACAAGAATCCCACATGACCTATCATTCAGCCCTGCCAACCTGACATAATAGGCCTGGGAGGAAGACACTTTAGGAGATCAGAGATGTCCCCAAGAGGTACTGGCCAATGAACACTCCCAGCAACTTTGACATCTATCTGGTCCTTCTCCCAGTTGAAAATAGCTGATAGACAGTACCACTTTTTCACGAAAGACTAAATTATAAAAATGGCAATCTACAAGTGTATAATGAATAAAATTATCAATTGACTGTAAGTTGAGTATACAAAAATTAATGCCTAACTACATATACTCAGATGATACAATTCTAAAAAGAAACCAACTTCTGAACAGTAACAAGGTATAACCTAGCAAACTTCAATAGGACCACATGAATTTTTAAACTTGGAGAAGTTTCCCCCACTATGCACTGTGGTGCCAAATAACACCATTCAACAATATTCATAAGAACACAATTTCAAAAAAAGCCTAATATACAGTAAAGTCAGGTAAATGAATTTCAACTCCTCTGCTGAAAGACATGGATTCAGACTCAACTGAATTACAAAAATTATTCTACATCTCTAAAAAGTAAAATCCTTAGTTACAACAAAACTAACCTAGACACACTGAATAAGAGCATCTCTAGAGACCTCCCTGGTGGTCCAGTGGCTGAGAATCCACCTTCCAATGCAGGGGACGTGAGTTCGATCCCTGGTTGGGGAACTAAGATCCCACGTGCCACGGGGCAACTAAGCACACGTGCCACAGCTACTGAGCCTGCACGCTCTACAGCCCACACCATAACTAGAGAGAAGCCTGTACACCACAACTAGAGAGAAGCCCAAACGCCACAACGAAAAGCCCGCTCGCTGCAACAAAACTAAGCCCGCATGCTGCAACTACTGAGCCCACGCACTCTAGAGTCCACGTGCCACAACTAGACAGAAGCCCGCTCGCCGCAACAAAAGATCCCACATGCCGCAACTTAGACCTGATGCAGCCAAATTAATTCATTAATTAATTAATTTTTAAAAAGAGCACCTCTAACTGTTCAAATTACCAGAAGGCAGTATCAAACAATTAAAATGGAAGCATTTAACATACATCTTTTAGCTTATAAATGATCAATAAAATTTTAAAAAGAAAAGTACAGAGCAGATTGAAACTAACTTTTTAAAAATTTATTTATTTAATTTATTTATTTTTGGCTGCATTGGGTCTTCAGTGCTGCACGCGGACTTTCTCTAGTTGCGGTGAGCAGGGGGTTACTCTTCATTGTGGTGCACAGGCTTCTCATTGCAGTGGCTTCTCTTGTTGAGGAGCACGGGCTCTAGGCTCATGGGCTTCAGCAGTTGTGGCACACAGGCTCAGCAGTTGTGGCTCATGGGCTCTAGAGCGCAGGCTCAGTACTTGTGGCGCATGGGCTTAGCTGCTCTGCGGCATGTGGGATCTTCCCGGACCAGGGCTCGAACCCGTGTCCCCTGCATTGGCAGGCAGACTCCCAACCACTGCACCACCAGAGAAGCCCCAAAACAGTAACATTTTAAATGGCAAAATTCAGGGAAAATATGCAAATAGGCCTCAAAGAATATCTCAGTAACTTCCAACAGAGCTGACAGTGAAAAGACACCATCATTTGACCACTCAATAAAACTAAAATTATGACAGATTTTCTTTTTAAAGAAGTTAGGCCATTTCATAGGTGAAAAAGAACCATTTAAAGTATCTGTATAGAATAAGCTACAAGGATATATGGTACAACACAGGGAATATAGCAAATATTTTATAATAACTATAAATGGAATATAACCTTTAAGAATTATGAGTTACTATATTGTAAATCTGTAACTTATATGCTACTGTGTATATCAATTACACTTCAATAAAATAAAAATAATAAAGTCTCTGAAAATTGTCCTAAAGACATGCAGAAAACAGAATATTTTACCCAAGACAATCTACTAAATCTCAATAAGAACAGTGAGAGCCGGTGGCATTTGAGCCATGATCTGCCCCCATCACCACCACCACCCCCACATACTGCTTCCTGTGATGGAAGTTCCTTTCTGGGTGGCACTGTCAAGAAGATGAGGGCTCCCTCTCTCCACAGATCCTAGTCTAAGGCTACAATTTTACCCAAGGAGGGCCAGGTCTCCAGTGACTCTCATACTACTACTCATCCTGGTAGCTCCCACTCGTAGCCTCCCACCCTAAAAACAGGCCAAGATTCCTGGGACCCTATCATTCCTTCCCCAGCTTGCTAGCAGAATGGAAGTTCCATGCTAGGAGGGATACGCTGGGCTACTATACCCTTCCCTTCTTCCAGCACCCTGTCAGAGTACATGTGCCTCTTCAGGAGAAGCAGAGTGCTGTCACCATCCCCAGCTCCAGAGCACTAGTGCAGAGGTTCTGTCTCTACAAGGAGAAGGAAGACTCATTCTCTAGAGTGGCTATCCTATCTAAAATGTCTAATTTTTAGGGACTTCCCTGGTGGTCCAGTGGTAAAGAAGCCACCTTCCAATGCAGGGGATGTGGGTTCGATCCCTGGTGGAAGAACTAAGACCCCACATGCCGCAGGGCAATTAAGCCCACATGCCACAACTACTGAGCTCACGTGCCTCAACGAGAGAGCCCACATGCCACAAACTACAGAGCACACGCATCACAACTAGACAGAGAGAAAGAAAAAAAAAAAAACCCGGCACGTCACAATTAGAGACAAGCCTGTGTGCCACAACTAGTGAGAAACCTGAGCAGACCACGTGCCTTAATGAAAAAGATCCCACATGCCTCCACAAAGATCCCGTGTGCTGCAACTAAGACCCGACACAGCCAAAAAAATAAAATAAATTGTCTAATTTTCAACAAAAAATTATAAGACATGCAAAGAAAGAGAAAAGTATGACCCATTCATAAGAGAAAAAAAAAAGCAGGCATCGGTAACTGTCTTTGCGGGGAATCAAGATGTTGGACTTAGGAGACCAAAACCAACCAAGTAGAAATTCTCGAGTTTAAAACTTACTAAAACAGCTCAACAGTAGATTTGAGTTGGCAGTAGGGAAAGAATCAACTTTAAAAATAGATCAATAGAGATTATACAATCTAAGGAACAGATTTTTTAGATTATACTACCTAAAGAACAGTTTCAGAGAAACGTGGTATGCCATTAACTGCATTAACAGATGTATAATGAGAAAATCAGCAGAGGAAAGAAAAGGATAGAAACTGTACCTGAAGAAATAATGGCTGAAAACTTCCCAAATGTGATGAAAAACAATAACCTACACATCCAAAAAGCTCAACAAACCCCATACAGGATAAACACAAAGAGATGCACACTCAAAATGATGAAAGGCAAAATAAAGAGAAAATCTCGAAAGCTAAATGAGGAAAATGGATCATCACATACAAGTAAACCTGAGATTTCATTAGGAATAAAATAGGGGACAGAAAGCAGTGGAATAACATTCAGAATGCTGAAAGAACAAAACTATCAGCCAAGAATCCTATATCCAGAAGAGCTATATTGCAGAAATAATGGCAAAATAACATTCTCAGACCCCAAAAAACTGAGATACTTTGTTGCTCCAAACCTCACTAACAAGAACTACAAAAAGAAATTCCTTAGGCTAAAATTAAGTGACACTAGACAGTAACTGCGATCCACACAAAAAAAACAAAGAGTTCCCATCACTTATACCTCAATAAAGCTGAAATTTTTAAAAACAAATATATAGACCAATTAAAAAACAAAGAAAGAGTTCTGACAAAGGTAATTATATAGGAAATGATAAAAGATAGTATGATGAGATATTTCTTTCTCATTCTCTTAATTTAAAAAGCAATCACATAAAACAATGTCTATAAATTGTATTGTTGGGACTATAACATACAGAAATGTAATATATGTGACAATGACAACACAATGAAAGAGAGTGGGAATAAAGTTATTTTGGAGTAAGGAAATAACACGAGATGGTAACTGGAACCCATAGGAAGAAATGAAGAGAAATAAAAATGGTAAACAGGAAAACACACACCCTATACATATATCTGTGGTCTTCATCTCTTAGCTTCTTTAAAAAACATAAGATTATATAAAGCAATAATTTTAACTATTTTGGGGCTTGTAGTATATATAGAGACATGATATCTATAATAATAATAGCACAAAGGTGGAGAGGAAAGAAATAAAACGAATGCTATAAATTTTCTATATCTTACTGGAGTTAAGTAGATTCTGGTAAGTTAAGATGAATATTGTAAGCCCTAGAGCAACCACTAAGAAAATAACCCAAGAAAATATAATTTAAAAATCATGAAAGGAATGAAAATGGTACACCAGAAAACATCCATTTATAAACATAAAAGAAGGTAGTGTACAAAGAAGAAAAACAAAGTAGTCACAAGACAAAGAAAACAAAGTAATGGACTTCCCTGGTGGCGCAGCGGTTGAGAATCTGACTGCCAATTCAGGGGACACGGGTTCAATCCCTGGTCTGGGAAGATTCCACATGCCGCAGAGCAACTAAGCCTGTGTGCCACAATTACTGAGCCTGCACTCTAAAGCCCGCGAGGCTACAACTACTGAAGCTCAGGCACCTATAGCCTGCGCTCTGCAACAAGAGAAGCCACCGCGATGAGAAACTCACGCACCGCAACAAACAGTAGCCCCTATTGGCCTCAACTATAGAAAGCCCACGCACAACAACAAAGACCCAGCACAGCCAAAAAAACAAAAACAAAAAATTGCTATTAAAAAAAAAAGTAAGAAAGAAAACAAAGTAAAATGGCAGATGTAAACCCAACCACATTAATAGCGCTGAATATGAAAATAATCCAATCAAAAGGCAGAGACTGATTAACTGAATTTTTTTTAAAAGTTCCATATGCCATCTATAGGATGCATACTTTAGATCCGAAGACACAAGTTAAAAGTAAAACAATGAAAAACGATATACCATGCAAAAGGCAAGCAAACACAAGTGGCTTATTATCAGACAAAAAAATAGACTGTTGAGAGATTTTATAATAATAAAACGGATATAACAATTATAAGCATATATACATGCAACCAACAAGAGCTTCCAAGACACATGAATCAAAGGAGGAAAAAAGTGATTTGCAAATTTGAAATTTCGCAGTTAAATAGCTATTGGATCGAGAAGAAAAATTATAAACTTGAGGATTATCGAGAAAATGATCCCAAACAACAAAATCGCATCTAAATAAAATGTCAAGTATGTGAATAAAGCTATACTCAGAGGCAAATTTATAGCCTGAAAGCTTTCATTTTAAGGAGGAAAAAAGTCATAGTTTGACCTAATATTTTGAATAAAAGAAACAGTGTTCGTATCAAAAGGATTCAGGGGCCAAATTCCAACTCTACCTAAAAAGTAAAGAGCTGAAAGAACATCACTCTAAACCTATCAAGAAAAAGCCATTTAAACTATAAAACCCACAACTTTTCTTGAAACTATGAAAGATTTGCACTTGCAAAGGCAACCAAATAGTTTGAAATCCAAGGGCAGACACACTCTCTCCTTCAGCTGCCTAAAAACCACAAGACACTCAGACTATCCACTAATGACAGAGCAAGGGAAGAAAATGTGGAGGAAGACATGCAGATAAGAAACCAGCTAAAATTTTAACAAATTGCTAAAGGCTGATTGTGGGCTACTGCAGTAGTACAGAACCACTGGAACCACAGACAGGAGTTCACACTCACTCACAGGCTCTACTCCATGAAGACTGACAAAGAGCTCTTGGGGAAGACTGGAAGCAAGGAGACAAAACAACCAGAAAGAATCTCCCTTGGTGGTGCAGGCATGAAGGAGAGGATCAATTGCCACTGAGGCAAAGATATGAAATCCCACCTCTTGCCCAGACACTACTCTCAAAAGCCCTGAGCGTCTGGCGGATTGGCAGCAAATCCCGTCACACCCAGGGCATGAGTAAAGACCCATGATGGCTAGGAGGACAAAGGAGAAAATCTTTTACCCTTAAACAAGGGGCAGGAAAAATTCCTGACCCCAGGATCTGTTAATCTATCGGAGATCTTCTAGCACTTGGGGAGAGACAGGAAGCTGTCTCCCTCCCAAGTCCTTCCACAGATGTAGAGCAAAGTCTGCCAAAGGGAGGAGGCAATGAATTGGTGAAACCCTGAGGCCCAGATATACAGAGCCCACCAAGGACTGAGGCTGGACCAAAACAACCAAGAAATCAAAAGCCCCAAACATCAAATAATAAACGACAGCAGTCTAGCACTAACAGGTAGGACAAAAGTGTGGTAAAAGGAAGAGCACAGAAAGAAACCAACCTCTGTGGCACCAAATCACCCAATATTCCAGCCCTCAAGCTAAACATAAGGTATCATTAGAGGAGGATGAAGGCGCAGGGCCACCCCAATGGGCTCAGGAAACAGATCACCAAGCCACAGAGAGAGGTCACACAATGTTACTTCCACAGCACTTTATTAGCCAAAACAAGTTACAGAGCAGCCTAGATACAAGAGATGAGGTATTTACTTTTGGTGCGAATGTAAACTGGTGCAGTCACTATGGAGAACAGTATGGAGGTTCCTTAAAAAACTAAAAATAGAGTTAACATATGATCCAGCAATCCCACTCCTGGGCATATATCCAGAGAAAACCATAACTCAAAAAGACACATGCACCCCACTGTTCATATTTACGATAGCCAAGCAGCACTATTTATAATAGCCAAGACATGGAAGCAACCTAAATGCCCATCGACATATAAATGGATAAAGAACATATGGGGTGTGTGTGTGTGTGTGTACACACACACACACACACACACACACACACACACCCCACATGGGGGATAAATTTGGAATTGGGGACCAACATATACACACTACTATATATAAAATAGGTAAACAACAAGGACCTACTGTATAGCACAGGGAACTATATTCAATATCTTGTAATAACCTATAATGGAAAAGAATCTGAAAAAGCATATATATATGTATGTATGTGTATACAGACACAGATGTAACTGAATCACTTTACTGTACACCTGAAACCAACACAACTTTGTAAATCAACTACACTTCAAGAAAAAAAAAATTCTTAATAGCTTTCCACATCTATTCCTATAGAAAAAAGATAAAGGGAAGTTGGGCTAGCAATTTCTAAGTTTTCCTCTACCGTTACCCTCTTATAATTCAACGACACCATGTTTTATAGTATTTTTGGTTTGTTTGGTTGGTCTGTTACGATCCTTCCTATACTTCTAAACACTCATTCCTTCATGGCCATTCAGTAAATAAAAGCTATTCAAAAGGATAAATCCAGGATATACCGATCATCTGCCAACTACTCTCTATGGAAATTGCAGCCTTCTAAACTAAATGCTTCCTTGACTCTAAAGAACACAAGACCACCCAAAAAAGTTCCCAAATATCTATGTTGCCCCAATCTTCCCATTTCTTAAAAATTATTGAAACGTAATTAAAGGTAACATATGCCACTCACATTTATTAACAAAATGTATATGTTAGTGAAATAAGGAATTGATACAAGAAAATATGAGGTCAAAAAATAAAAACAAGAATCTGATGACAAATGGTACAGAAACTGGCCACTATATATGTAACGACGTGGAAAATTTAACAACATAAGTCAACACAGTGAATTCTCTGCAACTGGATATACTATACAAATAGTCTAGAAATTTTCCTTTTTTTCTTCTAAATCTTACAGTGTTCCAGCCACACAGGATTATTTATTATTCTCTGAACTGCCTAGCACCCTCCCCTTTGCACCTATTACCCTAATTTATGCTACTTTCTCTGTCTAGAATTATTTGATTCTTTCTTCCACAGGTCAAATTTCTTATTATCATGCACAGCCCTTATATAATATCTTTGTGTGCCTTATTCAATTCCTTAGACAAAAATAATCCCTCCTTTCATTATGTTCCATAATACTCCATTCAGATTTATTATTTATAATCTCTTATTATTTTCATACATTGTAGTTATATATTTACTTGACTGTCTAAGTGTCACATGGACATAAACCCTGTATTTTATGTAACTCTGAACTCTTAGCGTCTAGCACAATGCAAAACAGGTCCATTTTAAGTGCCCAATACATTTATTAATAATCTCCACATTATCCTTTACTACCACTCATTAAGGACTGATGTATTCCAGGGGAGCTCCCTGGCAATCCAGTGGTTAGGACTTGGCGCTTTCACTGCCACGGTCCAGGTTCAATCCCTGGTCAGGGAAGTAAGATCCTGCAAGCCACATGGAGTGCCCCCAAACCCCCCACAAAGAAAAAAAAAAAAAAGATTGATGTCTTCCAAAATGCAACAATCCATTTTCCAATTGTTCCTATCATTTCAGAATTACATGTCCCCTATTAACCATACTGAATATTCATGAACAGAATATTATTCTTTTTAAGGTTAACTATACAGACCAACAACCATAAGAATCCAAGAAACATATAAGGAAAAAAATTTGACAGAGAGATACACCACGTTTCTGGAAGGGGAGATTCAATATTCCAAAAAGATCAATTCTTCCCCAAAATAATATTTCACTGTAGCACCAGTAAAATTAAAATTGTATTGTTACTCCTAATGTTCATCTAAAAAAAGAAATACATGACAAAATTTGTTCTACCATGTACCAAGATGTATTTAAAGCCATAATAATTTAAAACAGTGTGGTACTAGAATAAGAATAGAAAGACACATCAATGGAACAGAAAAAATGTCAAGAATACCCAAGAATTTAATAATGATTCAAACAGTATTTCAAATCACTGTGTAGAACATAGATTATTCAATAATAGTGTTGAATAGGTTGACTAAACCACGTGGGAGGGGAAAAATTACACACACATCTCACCATATTCTAAAATTAACTGGATAGAAGATTTATATTTAAATTAATTCATTCCTCATCTATACTCCCTCCCTTACTTCTTGAGTACTTTAGTCTTAAAGCCATGAGTTGGGGCCAAGCATGCTAGCATCTATCCTGGGAAGGAAGGGGCAGGCCAACTCAAGTATCAGAGCCCCAGTAATGCTGGCACTCACGAGAGTGTTGGGGGTTGGGGTGGACGTAGTGTCCAAGTGAGTTGTAAGAACCTGAGCAAAGTGAGCAAAGTGAGGGGAGAAGGGGTAGTTCTGGACTGAAGCTGGGTGTCAAACCCCCAAAATGGTTTAAAAAGAAAAAGGCAGACATGCAGGGAAGCAGCAGCAACCCAGAGTGAGGTCTGAGCCTGAACACGGTTAGGCTGGCCTCTGTATTATGGGATGGCAGCAACAGAAGATTTGTTAACATAAGAGAGAATGATCAAATAAATATATTGAGGATAATGGAAGTCAGGTTTCTCATTGTCTGGCATGAGAGTCATAACACAAAAAGAAGAAAACATTAGAATGAACCCTGTGCTGTTGGATTAGGTTTAGGGAAATTACTAAGGAATTCCTAGGAGTTTATGGTTCGATAAATAAATAGATACAAAGACAGACAGAAACAGAAATACATACAGGTATGTTTGTATTTAATACATAAATCCATATACTAAATCAGAAGTATCTGTGTGACCTCACCAACTTCAAAATATAAAGAAGACATAGATGTGAATGTGTGTGTATCTCTGCATCTATACACACTGAGAGGGCCTGGAAGTAGCAACATCCTAATAACAATGAGCACACCTAGTGTCCACTTTGGTTTCTAAATACCATTCTCACCTAAAACAAATCAAGGCTCCCTGGAGAAATGTTATTCTAGGGCTAAGACAGGAATGCTTCAAGATGTGCCTAGAACATACTGTCATGTCAGAAGTAAAGAAGTGCTCAAACAATGATAGAACCATGTCAAAAGACACAGGAACCAACATGAAGAGGTCCCACTGGCCAAACCTGAGACAATATGAACATCACAATAAGTGACAGGAATGGGGAATGACCCATTAAAGTAAAATATTAACATGTAAGTCAATATTAGTCCATACTAATATAAATAATTGGGGAGTGGAGAAAGCTTTTCCTTAAAATGGAATGCCACCTGATGAATGTAAAAGATGGAATTAGAAAACCACCACTTGCCATCAATCTAATAGATTAAGCAAAGAAACAACAATGAATGCTAAAATTAGTGAGTAAAAGGCACAAGGAACAAGATATTTACATAAAAAGTACTTCCCCACAAAATGCTTACTGATTATAAAGGGAATAAAGATTAACCTCCCAGTGGAGAAATCTTGTAGACACTGCCTTAACCAAGTGATCAAGGTAAAATCACCAATAACGGGAAAAGTTGAAATCATGTACCACCTGACAGGATGCAATGTGAAGAACATAGCATCATTTCTGTGATATTCCTGCCAAAAACACATAATCTGAATTTAATCATGTGGAAACATTATAAAAATCCATTCTACAAATAACTGGCCTATACTATTCAGAAGTATCAAAGTTATGAGAGTCAGAGAAAGACTGAGTTACTATTCAGGAGACTTAAGAGACAAAAAGCAATCTGTGATCTTTTTGCTATGAGAGGGAAAAAAGAAAACATGAATGAAAATTAGGCAAATAATGATGGAGTCTCTGGATTAGACAGTAATAACGCATAATTGTTAATTTCCTGATTTTGGCTGTATTCTGGTCATGTAGAAGAAAGTCCTTTTTTATAGGAAATACAAACTAAAGCATTCAGAGGTGTAGGTGTTATATGATAAATTACTCTCAGATGGTTTAGGAGAGGAAGAAGTCGTTGTACTATTAATGCAACCTTAATTTAAGTTTGAAATTATTTCAAAATTGAAAGGAAAAAAACAAGTATTTTTAGAAATGAATTTTGAAAGTACTAAAAAAATAGTTAGACATTAGTGTAGAGAAAGATTTTCTTTGCATGGCAACAAAAGCAGAAACAATAAAGAGTAGTTGTGTAAATTACATAAAAATTTTAAACTTCAAACTAGAAGAAATTAACCTGCTAGAATACCGACAACAATAAAAACCATCAAGACATAATGAAAATTAAAAAGAAAATGTTAAGTTATGGGAAAAAGCATTCACAGCAAGTATATAAGAATAAAGAATAACATCTCCAATATAAAAAACATTTTGTAAGAAAAAATTAAAACGTTACAATATTAAATTGAACAAAGAGTTATTCAAGATCAATCAACAAACATGAATAACCTTTTTAAAAAACTTTAAAATATTTAACCTTACCAATATTCAAAGAAAATCATTCAAACACTGTAATATTTCTCACTAAAAAGAACAGCAAAGACTTTTTTAATGGTAATATACAGTGCATTTAACAGGATTAAGATTATGTGCAATCTCACATATAACTAGTGTGATTATTAAATGAGAAACTGCATTCTAGAACAACTTCACACAATATATTTACTGAAGCTTCCAAAATGTTCATACCCCTTCACACAGAGATTCGGCTGGTATGTACATGCCAAACACCAAGTGAGGCTCTTCAACAAGAAGGCGTTCCTAAGGCATTCCTAATAAATTATATTTTCTCGAAACTAATAATACTTTGTATTAGATGCTAAATATCCACTAGAAATAATGGCAAAATATAATTTATTAACACAAAATGATGTTCAGGATTATTAAGTTTCAAAAACAGAACAGTATAAGCACTATGATCCAAACTTTTTACAGTTATATAGTAAATGTAAAAATGCACACAAAAAAGATTTTAGATGATTTCTGTCTCGCATTTTCCTATTTTTTTCCTCCGTCTTTTCCATTTTTTAAAAATAAATACTAATGATCTACATTACAAAATGGTTAGTATTTTGAAACCTTAGAACGGGCTGCAGTGACACTTTCTTCACCAATGGAATAAATCAACAGGTACCTTCAGTTAAAAATGGTAACACTATATTCAAAGACACAGTGGGCTAATAAAAAATAATCATCCAATAATATGCAAAAGAGAATGAAACAATAATATAAATGTACTAAATTAAGAAAAAGATACAGGAAAAAAGTGAACATTAACTAAGGTTTTTGAAAACGGCAACAATAAAAATCCTATCTCGGGGGAACAAAATAATGTGGAGAGGAGAGATGAGCAAATAATATTCTGTGATAGGATTATTTTTAAGACAGGATGTGTAGCATCATATCGAATATTATACCAAATAATGATTAATTCAAATTTAACAGATCCTCAATGTCTGAAAGAACATAAAAGTTAGTAATTCTTAAAGAACAAATCTAAGGACTTCCCTGGTGGTCCAATGGGTAAGACTCTGCGCTCCCAATGCAGGGGGCTAGGGTTCGATCCCTGGTCGGGGAACCAGGCATGCATGCATGCTGCAACTAAGAGTTCACATGCCACAACAAAGAAGTCTGCACGCCGCAACTAGAAGATTCCGCATGCTGCAACTAAAGAACCTGCATGCTGCAATGAAGATCCCAAGTGCCACAACTAAGACCTGGTGCAGCCAAAATAATAAATAAATAAATATATATATTTTTAAAAAGAACAAATCTATACGGATTAAAACGTTAAAAGCTTAAATACCTAGGTTAATATAAAAGGTAATATAGTTTTGTTTGTGTGTGTTTATTTTGTACTCCTGTGACCTTAGTAACATATTTTAATACTTGTAGTTTACCACAGTAATTACACTTTTTCCAAATCAATGGAGGCATTTAATTTAAATTTTTTAATGAAGGGCTGTAATAAAACAAAATTTAAAAATTCCTTTACACTTCCCAGTTTTAAAACAAAAAAATTATATTCAAACATCAATAAAATAATATCTACTATACCTTATTATAACGATCATGTGGCACAGACTGTAAAACAATTGGTTCCATTGTAGAAACATTGGCAAACTGTACCTCTGGAATATACAGGGCACAAACCACATGAGCCCAACCTAAAAATAAATAAACAAAAATAATGTCATTTTTCCATTTTTCAATAAAGCTTTTTCAAAGATAAATTATTAACTTTATGAACAGATCCCTTAAATATCCATTTTAAGAAATGCACAACAAACATATTAACAAATTATCACTACTGACTGATTGTCAAACCACTACTGATGAGACTCTTAGTCGTTTCTCCAGTTAATACACACAGTAACACAAATAAAGGGAAACTTTTTTTTGGCTGTGCCACAAGGCTTGCTGGATGGATCTCAGTTCCCTGACCAGGGACTGAACCCGGGCCACAGCAGTGAAAGCCCAGAATCCTAACCACTGGGCCACCAGGGAACTCCCCAAGGGAAATTTTTTTTAATTAATTAATTTATTTATTTATTTTTGGCTGTGTTGGGCCTTCGTTTCTGTGCGAGGGCTTTCTCTATTTGCGGCGAGTGGGGGCCACTCTTCATCACGGTGCGCGGGCGCTCACTGTCACGGCCTCTCTTGTTGCGGAGCACAAGCTCCAGACGCGCAGGCTCAGTAGTTGTAGCTCACGGGCCTAGTTGCTCCGTGACATGTGGGATCCTCCCGGACCAGGGCTCTAACCCGTGTCCCCTGCATTGGCAGGCAGATCCTCAACCACTGCGCCACCAGGGAAGCCCCCCAAGGGAAATTTTTAATTCAGATGCTGGCACTGACACTTTTCATAAGAGTAAACTGAATAATTCAGATCAATAATTCCTCTGAGAACCACTATAAAAGTATGAAGTTTGGGGACTTCTCTGGTGGTGCAGTGGTTAAGAATTTGCCTGCCGATGCAGGGGACATGGGTTCGAGCCCTGGTCCGGGAGGATCCCATATGCCGCGGAGCAACTAAGCCCATGTGCCACAACTACTGAGCCTGTGCTCTAGAGCCCACAAGCCACAACTACTGAGCCCGTGTGCCACAACTACTGAAGCCCAGTGCGTAGAGCCCGTGCTCCGCAACAAGAGAAGCCACCGCAATGAGAAACTCACACGCCTCCATGAAGAGTAGCCCCCGCTGGCCACAACTAGAGAAAGCCCGCGCACAGCAAAAAAGATCCAACGCAGCCAAAAAAAAAAAATTAATTAATTAATTAATTTTTAAAGTATGAAGTTTTTTAGCTGAAAACCTATAATAAAAATTTTAATACTTTAAATCTTAAATGTCAGTATTAAATTTTTAGCTGTTATACAAATGTTGACATTTTAAACACTAATACTAACATTCATTGTTCTACTATTTTAATATTTCACTTAAAATATATTAACAATTTATCAACTTAAATATTAATATTAAATGCTGTTCTTTTAATTTTCAACATGTGACTAAAGGTATCAAAGGGCTGATGTCATAGTAAGGAATTACTGGGGCCAAAACTTGAAAAGGATGGAAGTCAAGGGAGTTAAGTACAACTTTTGACCACTTTGCCGCCCAGGGGACATTTGCCTATTTCAAAGAAAGCAGCTGAGAGAGTGGGAGGCACTTCTGACAAACTCAGAAGGCTGAAAGTACAGGGATCTACATCCATAGACAACTAAGGGAAAAGAAGAACACTAGTAAATCCCTTCCCTCTTTCAGCTGCAACACTGAGGGGCTGCAAGCCAGGAATGACAATAAACTAAAAGTACACAGGCCCGCCCAAAGACAGCAGCTGGGCTTTGATCATCTCAAACTCTGAAATTTGACTCACATAACCCTAAATTACAAGTGCCCCCAGACACCAGACAGAAGCTAATATACATCCTCTTTAGAGGAAAACAATGTCATTTTGGCTACAAATAATTTCTAATACTAGCTCATTACCATTTTCGGCACAATGAAAAATACTAAACACATGAGAGTCAAGACAACATGAATGAAAACCAGCAGAAACATGAAGATCAAAACATATTTGTATTTTGGAATTTCAGATACAGACATTTATAAAAAGTATACTTAATATGTCCAAATACACACAACACAAAATTTAAAATTTCTTCAAAGAACTGAAAACTCTAAATCAAAAATTACAGAAGTAAAAACAAAAATTATAAAATCAATAAATGGGATTAACAATGGCTTAGACATAGTCGAAAACAATTAGAACAACAACAAAATAGGTCAGAAGAAAATATTCAGAACATTAGCACAAAAGTATGAAAAATACAAAAAGGAAACAAAAACAACATGATGGGCAGGCCTAACACACATGTAATTAGAGTCCCAGAGAAATATGAGAGAAAAAAAATGGTACAAAAGCAATATTTAAAATGATAATAACTGGGACGTCCCTGGTGGTCCAGTGGTAAAGAATCCGCCTTACAGTGCAGGAGACGCGGGTTCGATCCCTGGTCAGGGAACTAAGATCCCACATGCCGCGGGGCAACTAAGCCCACGCGCCACAAATACTGAGTTCACACGCCTCAACTAGAAAGCCCGTGTGCCGCAAACTATAGAGCCCACACGCTCTGGAGCCCATGCATCACAACTACAGAGCTCACACTCCCTGGAGCCTGTGTGCCAAAACAAAGAGCCCAAGCAACGCCACGAAAGATCCCGCATGCCTCAACAAAGATCCTGCATGCCTCAGTGAAGATCCCACGTGGCACAGCTAAGACCCAATGCAGCCAAAAATAAATAAATAAATATAGACAGATAAATAAATAATAAATCTTTTAAAAAATGATAATAACTAAAAACTTTCTAAAACAGAAGAAAGATGGCAGGCATAGACTGAAGAACCACAATAAATTCCAGGGTAAATAAATATAAATCCACACATAGGCACATTAATAAAACTACAGAAAACCAAAAGGAGAAATAAAAATCTTAATATAATCCAAAGGCAAGTTATCACTAAAAGAACTGGATAAATAACAAAGCCCAAAAAATATCTCTAAACGAATTTCCATTAAAGGGTATACCAAACAATTTTCCTCGGGCAGAAAACAATGACCCAAGAAGTAAGCTCCAAGATGAAGAGGAAAATGAAGCATGATAAACATGCAGGTACTTTTGATAGATTATTGGCTGATAAAACAATCATAATACCTCCTTTCACTTAAAATACATATGACTGCTTACATCAAAAGTTAAAGGGCTACAACAACAACAAAAAAAAAAAAACAAAAAACAAAAAACAACACCAAAAAAAAAAAGTTAAAGGGCTTCCCTGGTGGTGCAGTGGTTGAGAGCCCGCCTGCCGATGCAGGGGCCATGGGTTCGTGCCCCAGTCCAGGAAGATGCCACATGCCGCGGAGCGGCTAGGCCCGTGAGCCATGGCTGCTGAGCCTGTGTGTCTGGAGCCTCTGCTCCGCAATGGGAGAGGCCACAACAGTGAGAGACCCGCATACCGCAAAAAAAGAAAAAAAAAGTTAAAATGCTGTCTTGTAAAGTTTTCAATGTGTGTAAAACTATAACAAAGATTGGGGAAGGAGCAGGTAAAAGAGATCTATACAGTTTCGAGGTTTCTACATTTTGTGTGAAGTGGTACACATAGTAGACTGAACTTATCTGTATGAAATTTGTAATCCCTGGAGCAACCACTACACAGATAAATATTAATACTTGTATATATAGAAAGAAATATGGCCCAAAAGGTAATTTAATTTACAATTAAATTTAAATGCAATATTAAATAACTGCATTATTAAACTGATTAAAATGCAATGTTAAAAATATTCATTATAATCACAAATAAGGAAGAAAAGAGGGAACAGAAGAATAATAAGATAAGAGAAAAAAATCAAGGCTAAGAAGAAATAGTAGGAGATTGGTCAAGATGGAATAACAAGGACCAAATTTATCCTCCTGCATGAAACAATGCATACCCCACACACTCAAAAAGAAAAAAAAGGACAAAATAATTCAGACAGTGGTTCTCAAGATACCTGTGTATCAGCTACAGAAGGACAACAACCTCAAAGAGGTAAGAGACAAATGAGGTGAGCCCTCCGTTTGCCCCCTCTCAATGTCTTGAGAGTTCTTCCAGGCCAAGACTCAGGGAGAGAAACTGAGGCCAAGCCCAGGACACTCTCAAAGTATAGGAGATGGGTGAGATCAAGAAAGCTAAAATTGGCAAAGCCAAGTACCAGAAATGAAATCCCTTCAGAGAGAGAACACTCAAAGACAGAGAAAGAGAAACAGCACTACATGAGTATTAAACAGAGAACATGTGAGTAGAGAAATTACCTGAGGCTGGAAAAAGAACCAGCCAAAAAGATTAGAGGGAACAGTATCCAGCTGGCACAAAGGGCTAGGAACAGTGCCTGTTCCCTGAGCCAGACTGGAAGAACTCCTAACTCACAGGGCTTTCACTGGGTAAGACTCATAAAGGTCTTGCCTCAGTAGTGGGAATAAGTACCCCTAGACTGAGCACTGCTCTGGACCCATTGAATAAATCATAAGAGCAGGACCTGAAAAGATCAAACTGTTTCCAAGGAACCTAACTGTATTTCAGAACAAAACTCAAGGAGACTTACAGGGATGCAAAAATATCCAGATTTATGTTAGCAAAAATGGGGGAGAAGGCAACTCCAAGGGCACATTCCACCACAGAAACATCAAGAAGTCAAGCAGAAACTATCAGAACCAATTTTGTCAGGACTCTGGGAAAGAAAGTGAAAGGTGTGCAGCAACCAAGCAAAGGCTAAGTCAGAAAAAAGCAACTTAAAAATGACAGGCAAGGGCTTCCCTGGTGGCGCAGTGGTTGAGAGTCCGCCTGCCGATGCAGGGGACACGGGTTCGTGCCCCGGTCCGGGAAGATCCCACGTGCCGCGGAGCGGCTGGGCCCGTGAGCCATGGCCGCTGAGCCTGCGCGTCCGGAGCCTGCGCTCCGCAACGGGAGAGGCCACAACAGTGAGAGGCCCGCGTACCGCCAAAAAAAAAAAAAAAAAAAAAAATGACAGGCAAGTGGGGAGTTCCCTTGCGGTCCAGTGGTTAGGACTCAAATGCTCTCACTGCCGTGGGCCCAAGTTCAATCCTTGGTCAGGGAACTAAGATCCTGCAATCCATGCAGCTCAGCCCCCCCGCAAAAAAGGCAGGAAAGCTTTGGGAATTTTTACTTTCCCTTGACCCATGGATTCAGCAGAGGTCTTGAAGATAGCACCTTGTATTCCCAGTGAAGAACCCCAGCTTCTGGTTTCAGAAGGAGCAGAGCAGACTTTATTTGCAAAGAATTGTGTTTCTCTATTTTAAAGTGTCTGTTGGCTGCTGAAGAACTGACACAACATGCTTATTCTTTTGACAAGCTCAGAACTCACTCAGGGCAGAAAAGTGGTGGGTATTCCTCAAATCACTGTAAGGCAGACAAAATACCCACAGGTCCCTGGGGCAAAAGATCATGGTTCAGGCAAATAACCTAGTGCCAAGAGCCTAAGAGGAAAAGCTGGGGACAAAGTTTCTCTTGGAAATTGAGGCACTGAAAAGTGTTTGTTCATTCTAGGGAATTTAGACAGCACCACATGCCCAGGGCAGGATGCATATTCCTAAAAGACCTGATGAGACACTAAACTTTCATCTCTGGTCTATCTCCTGGTGCAGGGCAAGCAGGAAGTGAAGGCTAAGTAAGGGAGAGTGGTAAGACGACTGGCTAGCCACTGAAGGAACGGTCCTAGCACAGAGCCAATCTGATTCTCCCTCTCTCTCGCTATTTTGGCACCTGGTATTCAAGCAAATGTCTGTCAAAAAACTAGTTGAACACAAACTACAGAAACAGACTTTAGAGATCAAAGTGACAAAGAATGTACACTTTTAAAAAATTGCATAGAAGACCACTAAAAAGGCAAATAACTGCAGCATACAGCACGCAACAAAATTAAACCGTGAGTAAAGAACCCACTTTCCAGAGTTGCCGTATCATAATATTCAGTACATCCAGTTTTCAAGAGAGTTACAAAGCATGCAAAGAAAAAGAAAGTATAGCCCATTCACAGGAGAACTGAAGAGAATCTGTCCCTGTAGAGCACATTTAGTGCAGACTTTAAATCAACTGTCTTAGATCTGCTCAAAGATAAAGGAGAGCAAGGTCAAGGAGCTAAGGGAAACCAGGACAATGATTTCTCAACAGAGAATCAACAGTCATTTCAAAAAGGAACCAAACAGAAACACTGCCATTGAAAATGATAATAACCAGAATGAAAACTACACTAGAGGGTCTCAACAACAGATCTGAGTAGGTAAAGAAAAAAACTCAGTAAACTTAAAGGTAGACCAATTGAAATTATCCAGTTCCAGGAGCATTTTAAAAAGGGGAGCAGAGGAGTTCCTACGAAACCTGTAGGACACAATCATGCCTACAAACATACAAACAATGGGAATTCCAGAAGAAAAGGAAAAAAGAGGAACAGAGAAAATATTTTAAGAAATATTGGCCGAAAACTTCCCAATTAGATAAATTACGTGAATCTACACATTCAAGAGGCTCAAGAAACCATGAGAAGAATAAACACAAAGAGATCTGCACTGACATAAAATAATAATCACTGCTAAAAGCCAAGGAAAAAGAGAATCTTTAAAGGATTAACAGAAAAGCAACTTGTCACATACAAAAAATCCTCAGTAAGATTAAACAACAAATTTCTCATCGAATTCAATAGGGGCCATTGGGGTGTGTACAATGACATTTTTAAATTTCTGAAAGAAAAAAACCTGTCACCCAAGAATTCTAAATCAAGCAAAGCTATCCTTCAAATATGGAAAAAGACAGACATTCCCAACGAAACAGAAGGTGAGGGAATCTGTTGCTAAGAGACCTGCCCTACAAGAAATTGGAAAGGGGGTCCTTCTGGCTAAACGAAAGAACACTAGACAGTAACTAAAAGCCGTACCAAAAAAAAAAAAAAAAAATTTTTTAACGCCAGTAAAAGCTAAATATAGGTAAAAATTAAAGCCAGCATTATGATAGTTTTGATTTGTAACTCCTCTTTATATTTCCTACACGGTTTAAAAGACAAATACATGAAAAAAATAACTATATGTCTATGTTAATGGGCACATGATATGTATAAAGACACAAATTTTGAAAAAACAATAGAAAGGTGGGGGAATGTGAGCAGAAATTTTTGTATGCTACTGAAGCTAAGTTGGTATCAATTCAAACAAAATGGGACTTCCCTGGTGGCGCAGTGGTTAAGAATCCGCCTGCCAATGCAGGGGACACGGGTTCAATCCCTGGTCCGGGAAGATCCCACGTGTCATGGAGCAACTAAGCCCATGCACCACAACTACTGAGCCCATGCTCTAGAGCCCACAACCCACAACTAGTGAGCCCACACACTACAACTATTGAAGCCTGCATGCCCTAGAGCCCACGCATCACAACTACTGAAGTCCATGCACTCTAAGGCCTGCATGCCACAACTACTGAAGCCCACATCCTGCAACTACTGAAGTCCACACGACTAGAGCCCGTGCTCCGCAACAAGAGAAGCCACCACAATGAGAAGCCTGTGCACTGCAACAAAGAGTAGCCCCCACTCACCACAACTAGAGAAAGCCCACGCTGAGCAACAAAGACCCAACACAGCCAAAAATAAATTTAAAAAAAAAATCAAAGTTATTACAAATTTAGGATGTTAACTGTAATCCTCATGGAAACCAGCAAGGAAATGAAGTTGGCCCTTGAAAAACACAGGTTTGAACTGTGCAGGTCCACTTATACACAATTTGTCCATAGTAAATACTACAGTACTACACGATCCAGAGTTTGTTGAATCCATGGATGTGGAACCTTGGATATGGAGGAATCACATATATATGCAGGGCCAACTGTACATTATACTTCGATTTTTGACTACACAGTGGGTCAGTGCCCCTATCTCCCATGTTGTTCAAAGGTCAACTGTGCCTTAAAAATATACACAAAAGAAAAGGAAGGCGGGGGACTTCCCTGGTGGTCCAGTGGTAAAGAATCCACCTTACAATGCAGGGGACATGGGTTCAATCCCTGGTCAGGGAACTAAGATCCCACATACTGTGGAGCAACTAAGCCCACCCACCACAGCTACCGAGCTTGCACGTCTCAACTTAGAGCCCGCGTGCCACAAACTACAGAGCCCATGTGCTCTGGAACCTGCACGACACAACAACAGAGCCCACGCACCCTGGAGCCTGCGAGCCCCAACTAGAGAAGAGAAAACCCGCACGCCACAACTAGAGGGAAGCCCGCGCAACACAACGAAGAGCCCTCACGCTGCAACGAAAGATCCCGTGTGCCTCAACAAAGATCCCACATGCTACAACTAAGACCCAACGCAGCCTAAAATAAATAAATAAATAAATAATAAATCTTTAAAAAAAAAAGAAAAGAAAAGAAAAGGAAGGCAGGACTTCCCTGGTGGTCCAGTGGTTAAGACTCCGCACTTCCACTTCAGGGGACACGGGTTCAATCCCTGGTCAGGGAACTAAGATCCCGCATGCCGTGGGGAAAAGAAAAAAGAAAGAAAGAAAGAAAGAAATGAAATGAAAGAAAAGAAAAAAAAAGGAAGGCAATCAAAAGGGCACAAAGCCAAAAAAATCAATTTAAGAAAAAAGGCAGTATTGGAGAATTAGAAGAACAAAAGGGGGCATAAAACGTACAGGAAAAATAGTAAAATGGCATAAATTATCAGTAACTACTTTAAATGGAAAGGGGTTAAACTATCCAGTCAAAAACAAGAGAGAGAGACTGGCTAAGTGAATTAAGAATATGCTCCAACTATACAGGCATACCTCATTTTACTGCTCTTCACAGATGTTGCATTTTTTATAAATTGAAGGTTTGTGGCAATTGTGGATCAAGCAAGTCTACTGGCACCATTTTTCCAACGTTTGCTTGCCTCATGTCTCTTTGTCACATTTTAATTCTCGCAATATCTCAGCTTTTTCATTATTATTATATTTGTCGTAGTATCCATGATCAGTGATGTTTGACGTTGCTATTTGTTTGGGGGTGCCACACCCATGCACGACAGCAAATTTAATTCAACAAATGTTGTATGTTCTGACTGTTCCATTAACCAGCTTGTTCCCCCATCTCTCTCCCTCTCCTCAGACCTCCCTATTCCAAGACACAAAAATATTAAAATAGTGTTCAAGTAGTGTTTAAGCGAAAGGAAGAATTGCACATCTCTCTCACTTTAAATCAAAAGCTAAAAATGATTCAGCTCAGTGAGGAAGACATGTCAAAAGCCAAGGGAGGCTGAAAGCTAGGCCTCTTGCACCAAAGAGCCAGCTATGTTGTGAATGCAAAGGAAAAGTTCCTAAAGAAAATTAAAAGTGACACTACTGTGAACACACAAATGATAAGAAAGCAAAACACCCTTATTGTTGATATGGAGAAAGTTTCAGGAGTCTGGATAGAAGATCAAGCCAGCCACAACAAAGCCAAATCCAGAGCAAGGCCTTAACTCTCTTCAATTCTAAGAAGACTGAGAGAGATGAGGAAGCTGCAGAAGAAATGTATGAAGCTAGCAAAGGTTGTTTCATGAGGTTTAAGGAATGAAGATGCCTCCGTAACATCAAAGTGCAAGGTGAAGCAGCAAGTGCTAATACAGAAACTACAGCAAGTTATCCAGAAGAGCTAGCAAAGATAATTAATGAAGATTGCTACACTGAACAACAGATTTTCAATGTAGATGAAACAGCCTTCAGTTGGAGGATGACGTCTAGGAGTTTCATAGCTAGAGAAGCCAATGCCTGGCTTCAACATTTCAAAGGCTCTGACAACACCCCCAACTATCTTACTAGGGGCTAATGCAGCTGGTGACTTGAAGTTGAAGCCAATGCTCATTTAGTACTTCAAAACTCCTAGAATCCTTAAGAATTATGCTAAATCTACTCTGTCTATGCTCTAAAAATGGAACAACAAATCTTGGACGACAGTACATCTGTTTACAACATGGTTTACTGAATATTTTAAGCCCACAGTTGCGATCTACTGCTCAGAAAAAAGATTCCTTCCAATATAATACTGCTCAAAGACAATGTACCTCATCACCCAAGAAATCTAATGGAGATGTACAATGAGTTTTGTTTTTTTTTTTTTTTTGTGGCACGCGGGCCTCTCACAGTTGTGGCCTCTCCCGTTGCGGAGCACAGGCTCTAGATGCACAGGCTCAGTAACCATGGCTCATGGGCCCAGCCTCTCCGCGGCATGCGGGATCTTCCCGGACCGGGGCACGAACCCGTGTCCCCCGCATCAGCAGGCGGACTCTCAACCACTGCGCCACCAGGGAAGCCCCTACAATGAGTTTTATGTCGCTTTCAGGACTGCTAACATATTTTCCATTCTTCAGCCTACGGATCAAACAATAATTTCAACTTTAACGTTTCAAAAATTAAGAAATACATTTTGTAAGGTTAGAGAGAGGAGTCAAGATGACAGTGTGGGAAGACGCAGAGTGCTCATCTCCCCACAACTGGAGCACCTGCCAGACACCAGTGGGGGACCCTGATGCCCAAGGAGACTGTAAGAACCCCCAAGAAAACTGGTAGGATGTGGGGGGACTGAGTGGGGAGAAGTGGAGGCCAGACAGGACCAGCGTCTCTGAGGGGTGGCTGAGGGGGGGGAGGGGTATCCACGCCTGGAGGGACCCTCAGGGGCTCGGATCAGGGGGCAGTGGGCCCAGGGTTTTCCCTGACCAATTAGCCGGGGATGTTTGCCCATCTCGGGCTAGGCCGGGTCCTATGCCCTCAAAGGTCCCCACTGGGCTGGATTGGTCCTGGGGTCATAGAAGGGAGGGTGGAGAGAACAGGAGAGGCAGACGGGAGGAGCACTCCAGGACCAGAGGAGCGGGGAAAGGAGCAGAGCCTGCTGAGCTCCCAGGCAGGTCCCCCGTCCTCCAAAGCCCCCTCCCAGTTGTGTTGGTCCTGGGGGCATAGAAGGGAGGCTGGAGAGATGTGGAGAGAGGCGCGAGGGGCCCTCGATGACTGTAGGAGCAGGAGAGCAGGGCATTTGCCCCACCCACTCGAGCCCAGAAAGCCTTCTGAGCTCCCAGGTGGGGTCCCCCAACCTCTGAGACCAGAGGCAGGAGGCATGCCTGGGCCCCTTCTGCTCTGTTGAGCGTAAGCTGCCCACACACACGCCACACACACACACACCACCCCCACCCCCCACCCTCGGCCCATTTCCAGCCCTGTGGGTACTAAGCATAGGCCCTGCCCACCACCCAAACCTCACCCCCGCTTAGGTCCCGCCCTCCACAGCCACGGCCTTTTCTACCTTTTCTTACTTTTTTTTTTCCTCCTCCTCTTTTTTACTATTGTGGTTCTCTTTTAACTTTTGTTATTCTTTCAACTATATTTTTATTTCTGTATTTTTTCTAACATAGCTGTTAGTTCCCTAGTCTACTTATATTTTTTACTTTGTTATTGTTCTCCTTTCCCCCCACCCCGCCCCACCCCACCAGCACGACTTGCAGGATCTGTTTTCAGAGCAGAAACTCTACAAGCCAGGAGGCAGTGGCATGATATACTTAAAGTGATGAAACGCAAGAACCTACAACCAAGATTACTCTACCTGTCAAGGATCTCATTCAGATTCAATGGAGAAATCAAAAGCTTTACAGACAAGCAAAAGCTAAGAGAATTCAGCACCACCAAACCAGCTCTACAACAAATGCTAAAGGAACTTCTGTAAGTGGGAAACACAAGAGAAGAAAAGGACCTACAAAAACAAACCCAAAAC
>NC_041224.1:18934773-18935140 GCF_002837175.3 Physeter macrocephalus
ACGGGAGAGGCCACATCAGTGAGAGGCCACCGTACCACGCAAAAAAAAAAAAAAAAAAAAGAAACAAGGAAGGACACTACATAATGAGCAAGGGATCAATCCAAGAAGATATAACAATTATAAATATATATGCACCCAACATAGGAGCACCTCAATACATAAGGCACCTGCTAACAGCTACAAAAGAAGAAATCGACAGTGACACAATAACAGTGGGAGACTTTAACACCTCACTTACACCAATGGACAGATGCAAACAGAAAATTAGTAAGGAAACACAAGCGTTAAATGACACAATAGACAAGATAGATTTAATTGATATTTATAGGACATTCCATTCAAAAACAGCAGATTACACTTTCTTCCC
>NC_041224.1:18935257-18936855 GCF_002837175.3 Physeter macrocephalus
CTAAAAGCTGGTTCTTTGAGAAGATAAACAAAATTGATAAACCATTAGCCAGACTCATCAAGAAAAAGAGGGAGAGGACTCAAATCAATAAAATTAGAAATGAAAAAGGAGAAGTTACAACAGACACCACAGAAATACAAAGCATCCTAAGAGACTACTACAAGGATCTCTATGCCAATAAAATGGACAACCTGGAAGAAATGAACAAATTCTTGGAAAGGTGTAACCTCCCAAGACTGAAACAGGAAGAAATGGAAAATATGAACAAACCAATCACATTGAAATTGAAACTGTGATTAGAAATCTTCCAACAAACCAAAGTCCAGGACCAGATGGCTTCACAGGTGAATTCTATCAAACAATTAGAGAAGAGCTAACACCTCTCCTTCTCAAACTCTTCCAAAAAATTGCAGAGGAAGGAACACTCCCAATCTCCTTTTATGAGGCCACCATCACCCTGATACCAAAATCAGACAAAGATACTACAAAAAAAGAAAATTACAGACCAATATCACTGATGAATATAGATGCAAAAATCCTCAACAAAATACTAACAAACAGAATCCAACAACACATTAAAAGGATCATACCTCATGATCAAGTGGGATTTATCCCAGGGATGCAAGGATTCTTCAATATATGCAAATCAATCAATGTGATACACCATATTGACAAATTGAAGAATAAAAACCACATGATCATCTCAATAGATGCAGAAAAAGCTTTTGACAAAATTCAACACCCATTTATGATAAAAACTCCAGAAAGTAGGCACAGAGGGAACCTACCTCAACATAATAAAGGCCATATACGACAAACCCACACCAAACATCATTCTCAATGGTGAAAAACTGAAAGCATTTCCTCTATGATCAGGAACAAGACAAGGATGTCCACTCTCACCACTATTAATCAACATAGTTTTGGAAGTCCTAGCCACAGCAATCAGAGAAGAAAAAGAAATAAAAGGAATACAGATTGGAAAAAAAGAAGTAAAGCTGTCACTGCAGATGACATGATACTACACATAGAGAATGCTAAAGACACCACCAGGAAACTACTACAGCTAATCAATGAATTTGGTAAAGTTGCATGATACAAAATGAATGCACAGAAATCTCCTGCATTCCTATACACTAATGATGAAAAATGTGAAAGAGAAATTAAGGAAACACTCCCATTTACCATTGCAACAAAAAGAATAAAATACCTAGGAATAAACCTACCTAGGGGGACAAAAGACCTGTATGCAGAAAACTATAAGACACTGATGAAAGAAATTAAAATGATACCAACAGATGGAGACATATACCATGTTCTTGGATAGGAAGAATCAATACTGTGAAAATGACTACACTACCCAAAGCAATCTACAGATTCAGTGCAATCCCTATCAATTTGCCAATGGCATTTTTTACAGAACAAGAACAAAAAAATCTCAAAATTTGTATGGAGACACGAAAGACCCCAAATAGCCAAAGCAGTCTTGAGGGAAAAAAACAGAGCTGGAGGAATCAGACTCCCTGACTTCAGACTATACTACAAAGCTACAGTAATCAAGACAATATGGTACTGACACAAAAACAGAAATATAGATC
>NC_041224.1:18937644-18986407 GCF_002837175.3 Physeter macrocephalus
AGAACTACCATATGACACAGCAATCCCACTACTGGGCATATACCCAGAGAAAACCATAATTCAAAAAGACACATGCACCCCAATGTTCATTGCAGCACTATTTACAATAGCCAGGTCATGGAAGCAACCTAAATGCCCATCGACAGACAAATGGATAAAGAAGATGTGGTACATATATACAATGGAATATTACTCAGCCATAAAAAGGAACGAAATTGGGTCATTTAGAGACGTGGATGGATCTAGAGACTGTCATACAGAGTGAAGTAAGTCAGAAAGAGAAAAACAAATATCGTATATTAACGCATATACATGGAACCTAGAAACATGGTACAGATGAACCAGTTTGCAGGACAGAAATGGTGACACAGATGTAGAGAACAAACGTATGGTCACCAAGGGGGGAAAGCGGCGGGGGGTGGGGGGGGAGTGTGATGAATTGGGAGATTGGGATTGACGTGTATAAAATTGATGACTAATAAGAAGATTAATAAAACTGATGACTATACTGCTGCATAAAAAAATTAATTAAATTCAAAAAAACCTTAAATTATATGCTTTCACTAAATTCATCTCACAAATATAATGCTGAGCAAAAGAAGCCAGAGACACAAAAAGTATTTACTAAATGAGTCCAACTATTAAATTTCAAAGATACATAGAACTCACCTATTGTGATCTTGGTTATCCTTGATTAGAAAGGGGACATGAGAAGTCAGGATATTGGTTACCCTTGATTAGAAGGGAGACATGAGGGCTTCTGGTGTAATGGTCTGTTTCTTCATCTAGTGCTGACTATATAAATGTGCTCACTTTGTGAACATTTATTGACTTATACATTTATAATTTGTGTACTTTTCTGTATTAGTATTATGTTTCAATAAAGTCTGTGTTAGATTTTAAAAAAGGCTCAGATGATGGCTATCATTTTCTGGCAATAAAGTATTTTTTAATTAAGACACGTACACTGTTTTTTTTTTAAGCCATAATGCTACTGCATGCTTAATAAACTATAGTATAAATGTAACTTTTATATGCAGAAGGAAACCAAAAAAATTCATGTGATTCACTTTACTGCAGTGATTGGAACCAAAATCAAAGTATCTCCAAGCTTTGCCTGAATACTGTCTACAAGAAACTCACTTTGGATACAGAGGCACAAACATTAAAAGTAAAGGGATGGAAAAAGATATTCCATGCAAATAGTAACCAAACCAGACCTTGATGGCTACCGTAATACCACACAAAAATACCTTAAGTCAAAAGCTGTTGAGAGAGAGAGAGAGAGAGAGAGAGGAAGGGAGGGAGGGAGGGAGGCAAAGAGAGGAGGGAGGGAGACTAAGAAGGACATTATATGTTAATTTAAAAGTCAATTCATCAGTGTTAAAATTATAAAAACACACACACCAAACAACAGAGCCCCAAATTACATGAGGCAAACATGGACAGAATTGATAGACAGTTCTAATATTTAGAGACTTCAACACCCCACCTTCAATAATGGATATAACATCTAGACTGAAGATAAACAAGGAAACAGAAGACGTGAACAACACTATAAACCAGCTAAACCTAGAAGAACAATCAACCCAACAACAGCAAAATACACATTCTTCTCAAGTGCAAACATTCTCCAAGACAGACTCTATGTTAGAACATAAATCTCAATAAATTTAAAAAGAATTAAAGCATACAATGTATCTTCTCCAACTCCAGTGGAATGAAGCTAGAAATCATTAAAAGGAGGAAATGAAATAATTAGAAATATTTAGAAATTAAATAACACAGTCTTAAACGACCAGTGAGTTAGACAAGAAATGAGGGTAATAGGAAGCAAATGTTTAAAGAGTAGAGGGTTCTCTTTGAGGTGATAAAAATGTTTTACAATTACGTAGAGGTGGTGGTTGTACAACATTATGAATGTTCTAAATGCCAATGAATTGTTCACTTTAAAATAGTTAATTTTGTTATGTTAATGTTATCTGTTTTTAAAATTGCATACACACACCAAGCCAGCACCCAAAATAGTATAATTCACAATGTCTGGAATCCAATCAAAGATTACCATGCATGCAAAGAAGCAGGAAAACACAACCCACAATGAGAATAATCAATCAAGAACTGATATAAATGATAAAATTAACAGAAAAAGCAACAAAACAGTTACTATAACTTTACTCCATATAGTTAAAAAGTTAAGTAGAGTCATGGAAGAGTCTAACAAACAATTATTTAAACAAAAATAATAATTCATTGTGGGGTTTATAACAAAGATAAATACATGACAACAATTGCATAAAGGCCAAAAAAAGATAAATGGAACTGTATTATTGAGGGTCTTTACTATAGGTGACATAAAATAATAACATCACTTGATGGTAGACTTTACTGAGGAAAAGATTTATTATACTTTAAACCCTAAGGCAATGAGTAACACAACAGAACAAAATATATAGCTAGTAACACAACAAAGAAGATAAAACAGAATCATAAAAATCAAAAGCCAAAAAAGAATACGAGAGAGCAGAACACAGATGGAGCAAATGAAAACAAGTATCAAGATGACTGATTTAAATCTAACCACATCATTAATCACACTAAAAGTAAATGCACTAAACACCCCAATTAAAAGGCACAGATTGTCAGAACACACATAAATAAGTGGTCAATAAGCACATGAAAAAATGTTCAACATCATCACTCATTCAATAAATACAAATCAAAAAATGAAATACCACTTCACATCTATCAGGATAGCTAAAATTAAAAAGACAAACATTAAAAAGTATTGACAAGGATCTGGAGAAATAGGACATCTAACGCACCAGCAGTAGGAAAGTTAAATGGTATACCAACTTTGGGAAACAGACCGGCAATTTTTCAAAAGGGTAAGAGTTTTAACATTATGACCCAGGAATTCCACTCCTAAGAATAACCTGAAGGGAAATTAAAACATATTTACACACACACCAAAAAAAAAAAAAAGTGGAAACAACCCCAAATATCCCTCAACTGTTGAATGGATAAACAAAATTTGGCATAACATACACTGGACTATCACTTGGCAATTAAAACAAATGAAGTACTGATACATGCTACAACATGAATAAAGCTCAAAAATAGGAAACCAGCCACAAAGGACCACATACTGTAGACTCCATTTATACGATATGTCCAGAATAGGCAAATGGACAGAGACTGGGCTAATAGCTGCCTAGGTTGGAGGTGTTGAGGGCAAGTGAGAAGTGAATGCTAATGATTAGTGTATATTTTTGGCTGGATGAAAGTATTAATTGTGATGATGGTTGCACAAGTCTTTGAATACTATAAAAAACATTGAATTACATGCTTTAAATGGTTCAACTGATTGTATAATACATGAATAAAGCTGTTATATTTTAAAAATCAACAATAGAGAACTGATTTTTTTAAAAGGGCAAAAGATATGAACACACACATCACCAAAGAAGATGTGAGAATGGCAAGTAAGCACATGAAAAGGAGCTCAAACTTATTTACTCATTAAGGAAATTCACATTAAAACTACAAACATACCACAGACATAGACAACAAACTTATGGTTACCAAAGGGGGAGGGGGGGAGATAAATCAGAAGTATGGGATTGATACCCACTACTACATAAAACAGATAAGCAAAAATGATTTACTGTATAACACAGGAAGCTATATTTAATATCTTGTAATAACCGATGACAGAAAATCATCTCAAAGATGTACATATACACATACCTGGGGAAAAAAAAACCCAGAAGAATACCAACTATACACTTCTTTAATGGCAACTTAAAAAAAAAAAAAAAGCCTGACTATATACTAAGTGTTGAACAGGATGCAGAGCAAGTGGAACTCTCACATGCTCCTGATAGGAATGTAAAATGTTACAACCACTTTAGAAAACAGTGTGTCAGTTCCTTAAACAATTAAGCATGCACTTACTATAAACTAGCCATTTCATTCCTATTTACCCATAGAGTGTGTGTCTATTATATATTTGTGTGTCTACACACACACATAAACACACGTACAGATTCCATTTATATAAAACTCTAGAAAATGCAAACTAATCTATGGTAATAGAAAACAGAACACTGGTTACCTGGGACAAGGCTGAAAGGAGGAACAGGTGGTTCAGATATAGTACAGAGAAATCAGAGGAAAGTTTTAGGAATGATGGATATGTTTACTGACTTGATTGTGTGGATGGTTTCACGTACATACATTAGTCAGAACTTTTCAAATTGTTCACTTTAAATATATGTCGTATACTGAAAGTCAATATCTGAATAAAGCTGTTTTTAAAAGAAAAATCTTAAAATAGATCTCAATCCAAATTTTAATTTACATTAAATGTTAAATCATTTATACACAACAGTTGATGGGACAAGGTAAGATTAAAGAGAGACTGAAAGGGACAGAGTAGATTTTTTTTTCTTAATGACCAAATGATATGCTGCCTATAAGAGAAACACTTTTAATAAACATAAAGACTCTGATAAGTTTAAAGAAAATAAAGCAAATGGATGGGAAATGATATACCCTGCTAGCAGTAAGAATATAAAGGCTGGAGTGACTATTTTGATATCAGATATACACTATAAAACAAACACTCCATAGAAAGGAACATTTCATAACAATAAAGGGATAATTTAATAGAAAGACAGAACAATTAGAAAAGTGTATGCACCTAATAATAAAGCCTTAAAATACATGAAGCAACACTTGACAGGATTAAAGGAAGAAACTGACAACGTTCCAATCATAACAGATTTTTAACACACCATTTTCAGCAAATGACAGGTGTACTAGACCAAAAATAGAAAAAAATCGGGCCTCCTTGGTGGCACAGTAGTTAAGAACCTGCCTGCCAACACCGGGGACACAGGTTTGAGCCCTGGTCCGGGAAGATCCCACATGTTGCAGAGCAACTAAGCCCATGCGCCACAACTACTGAGCCTGCGCTCTAGAGCCCACGAGCCACAACTACTGAAGCCCACGCACCTAGAGCCTATGCTCCGCAACAAGAGAAGCCACTGCAATGAGAAGCCTGCGCACTGCAACCAGGAGTAGCCCCTGCTCACTGCAACTAGAGAAAGCCTGCGCGCAGCAACGAAGACCCAACACAGCCAAAAATAAATAAATAAATTTATTTTTTAAAAAAAACGAATGAAAAAAATCAGTAAATACATAAACAGCTTACTATAACAAGCATCTTGATCTAACTAACTAGAACACTATATTCAACAGTAGAGGGACTTCCCTGGTGGCACAGTGGTTAAGAATCCGCCTGCCAATGCAGGGGACTCGGGTTCGAGCCCTGGTCTGGGAAGATCCACATGCCGTGGAGCAACTAAGCCCATGTGCCACAACTACTGAGCCTGCGCTCTAGAGCCCACGAGCCACAACTACTGAGCCTGCATGCCACAACTACTGAAGCCCGCGCACCTAGAGCCCGTGCTCCACAACAAGAGAATCCACTGCAATGAGAAGCCCGAGCACCACAACGAACAGTAGCCCCCACTCACTGCAACTAAAGAAAGCCCGAGTGCAGCAATGAAGACCCAACACAGCCAAAAATAAATAAATAAATAAATAAAAATTAAAAAAAAAAAAAAAAAACAGTAGAATACAGATTCCTTTTCAAATACATATGGTACATTCACCAACGCAGACCATATGCTGGGCCCTAAAATAAGTCTTAGTGAATTTTAAAGGACTAAAATCATCTAGAGTGTAATCACTAACCACAATGTAATTAAATTAGCAACCAATAATAATTAGCTATCTAGCAAAACCACTAATATATGGCAAATAAATAATAGACTTCTAAATAATTTATGGGTCAAAGAGAAAAATCACAAGGCACATGTGGAAAACATTTTGAACTGAATGGCAACAAATATACAACATATCAAATCCTGTGAAATGCAGCAAAAGCGTTAGGAGGGAAACTTGCAGCTTTAAATACTTTTACTACAAAAGAAGATCTAAAATCAAAGACCTAAAGTGCCCCATGAAGAAGGTAAAATATTAGAGCTAAATATATACAAAGTAAGTAGAAAGAAGGAAATCACAAAGATTAATCAGTAAAACAGAAAACAGGCAGATGACTTTAAAAATTAAAGCCAAACACTATTTCTTTAAAAAGGTGAACAAAACTGACAAATTCTAGGTACACAGGTTAACGAAAAACCAAACACCAAACTCCAAAACCCAAACCAAGACAACAACAAAAACAAAATAAAGCAAAACAAAAAGCTGAGACCACAAATTACCAATATGAAGAATAAAAATAGGGTTATGACTACTGACACACTACTGATCCAACCAATATTAACAGGCTAATAAAAAAATACTATATATACTTACTCTTCAAAAATAAAATTTTTGGAACAGAATAAGAAGTAATCCAATAGGAACCTCTGCACACCTATTAACATGGCCAAAATCCAGAACACTGACAACACCAACTATTGGCAAGGGTGAAGGGTAACAGGAACTCTCATTCCCTGATGGTGAGAATGCAAAAGAGTACAATACTTTGGAAAACACTTCGGCTATTTATTACAAAAACTAAACATACCTTTCCCATACAATCAAGCTTATGCTCCTTAGTATTTACAAAAATAGTTGAAAACTTATGTACACACAAAAACTTGCACAAGGATGTTTATAGCAGCTTTATTCATAATTTCCAGAACTTAAGAGGCAACCAAGAGGTCCTTCCACAGGTGAATGGATAAACTGTGGTACCTCCAGACAAACAATAAATCCACACTAACAATAAGTGAGCTGTCAAGCCATAAAGAGATATGGAGGAAACTTAAAAGTATATTACTAAGTGAAAGAAGTCAATCTGTAAAGGCTACATAACTATATGATTACAAGTATATTACATCCTAGAAAACATGAAACTATGAAAACCATAAAAAGATCAGTGGTTTTCAGGGTTTAGGAGGTAGTGAGGGATGAATAGGCAGAGCACAAAGGGTTATTCGGGGCCATGAAAATACTCTGTGTGATATTATAATGCTGGACATATATCATTATAAATTTGTCCAGACACAGAGAATGTACAATACCAAGAGAGACCCTTACTGAAAATAACAAACTTTGGATGATAATTATGTGTCATTATAGGTTCATCAATAGTAACCAATGTCCCAATCTGGTGGGGGATGTTGATAATGAGAGAGGCTATGCATCTGTGGGGACAAAGGGCATATGGGAAATCTCTGTACCTTCTGTTCAATACTGTTGGGAACATTCAACTCCTCTAAAAAATAAAGTCTATTTTTTAAACATGTAATTCAAAAAAAGACAAGAATGAAAACGAACATAAAACAAGAAAAACAAATAGAAAACATTTAGTAAAATGGAAAGTGTAAATTCAAATACAAATACACACACATGCACACAAACACACAAAAACCCACATGCATACATTAAACATAAACAAACTAAAATTTACTTAAAATACAAAAACTGTTTGACTAGGGAAAAGGGCGACTATTTGCTGTTAACAAGAGCCAAATCTAAAGCATTCAAATACAGAAAAATTAAAACTAAAAAGAAAAAATAGCATTTGAAAACAAAAATTGATAGAAAGCTGAGGTAGTTATGTTAATATAAGTTGAAATATACATACTTTGAGGTAAAAAATAGCACCAGAGAAAGAGTATTCCACAATGAAAAAAAATTCAATTCTTAAGGAAGAGAGAGAGTAATAGTAAATATGCATGCATTTAATAACATCATCAAAACATATAAGGCAAAAACTGAGACTACACAATTACAATGAGAAATATTAGCATACCTTTCTCGGTAAATGATAGAACACATTCAACAAATCAGAAAGGATATGGAAAATGTTAACAACCCAAATATCAAATCCAACAAGCCAAATATCAAATTTTATGTAAATGCAGATGTATATAAAATACTACATTCCAAAACAATAGAACTTTTTAAAAGCACACAGAGAACTTCTTTAAAAACTGACCATATCCTATCCATAAACCAAGTCTCATAACACATTCCATAGGATTAAAATCAAAGAGTATGTTTTCTGACAATGGTGAAATTAAACTAGAAATCGATAATAAAGATAAAAATACTCATGTATTTGGAAATTAAGAAATAAACATCTTAATTAGCAATAGGTCAAAGTAGTAATTAGAAAGGAAATTATAAAAGTTTTAACTTATGATAAAAATAATATCTAAGTTGTAGGATAAACTAAATTTCTCCCTAGAAATAAAGTTTTTAAAGCAGTATTAGAAAGACTGGAACTTAATGAGCTAAATAAATTTGATTCTTAAAATTTTAAAAAATAGCTAAATAAATCCCAAAAAAGTAGAAGAAAATAAAAATATTTGCAAGTATTAACAGCTTCCTGTAAATAAAGACATATGGGTAAACCCATTGCTAGACTAACTTAGGAAAAAAGAGATAGCACTAATAACCAAGGACATTTTAACTCTGCAGATATTTAATAAAGAAGGTAATGAAGAACTTTTGCCAGTAATTTTAAAATTTAGATGTGAAACTGATGAATTCTCCAAAAGTATAACTTATCAAAACTACCCACAATAAAAAATAGAAATTTTAAACAGTTCTTTAATCACTGAAGAAAATAAATACATAATTATAATTTTGGAAAACTCAAGACACAGACAGGTTTGCCAGAGAATCCTATCAAACACTAAGGATAAAATAGTGCCAACCTTACACAAATGCTTCCAGAAAATAAAAAAAAGAGAGAATACTTCCTAACCTGTTATGACATCCTCATAATGTTGAAATCAAAATCTGACAAGGCCATAATAAGAAAAAAAAAAATTACATACTAATGTCCCTCGTAAACACGGGTGCCAAAATTATAAAGAAAATAGCCAACTGAATCCCAGAATAACAGAGCTTACTCTAGGAAAACAAGGTATATTTAACATTCAAAACTGAATCAATTCCTAACAGAATAAGGTAGAACAATTATAGCATCTCAGTAGAGACAAAAATATCTCCTCTTTTTTTTAATTGAAGTACAATTGATTTACAATGTTAGTGTTAGTTTCAGGTGTACAGCAAAGTGATTCAGATATATTATATTCTTTTTTCAGATTCTTTTCCATCATCGGTTATTACAAGATATTGAATATAGTTCCCTGTGTTATACAATAGGTCCTTGCTTATCTATTTTATATATAGTATATATAGTAGTGTGTATCTATTCTTGATTAAAAAAAAAAAAACTCTTTATCAGGGTAGGAATTAGTTACCCAAAAACTAAACAAAAGCCAAGAAAAAACCAAAACAGGGAATTCCCTAGTGGTCCAGTACTTAGGACTCAGCGCATTCACTGCCATGGCCCAATCCTTGGTCAGGGAACTAAGATCCTGCAAGCTCTGTGGCGTGGCCAAAAAACAACAACACAAAAAAACCCACAAAAAACAAAAAATATATACACATAACATAATTAATGGTGAAATGCTCAATACAATGTCTTTGAAATGGAGAAAAAGAATGCTTGCTATCACCACTTCTATTCAATGTTGTGCTGTAAGTCCTGGCCAAACTATTAAGGCAAAAAATAAATAAGATGATAAAGATTTACTTTTGGGCTTCCCTGGTGGCGCAGTGGTTGAGAATCCCCCTGCTGATGCAGGGGACACGGGTTCGTGCCCTGGTCTGGGAAGATGCCACATGCCGCGGAGCGGCTGGGCCCGTGAGCCATGGCCGCTGAGCCTGCGCGTCCGGAGCCTGTGCTCCGCAACGGGAGAGGCCACAACAGTGAGAGGCCCGAGTACCACAAAAATAAATAAATAAATAAAAATAAGATTTACTTTTACTGTAATTTTTTAAAGCACATAACCAAATTCAGTACCTTAACCATGTTTTAAGTGTACAGTTCAGTAATGTTAAGTATATTCACATTGTTGTGAGACAGATCTCCAGAACTTTTTCACCTTCAAATCAATATCCAATAAACACCCATTCCCTTTCTACCCCTCCCTCCAACCCCTAGTAACCACCATTATACTTTCTGTCTCCATGAATTTGACTAAGCACCTTATGCTGTGGAATCATACAGTATTTGTCCTTTGTGACTGGCTTATTTCACTTAACAATAATGATCTTAAGGTTCAACCATGTTGTGGCACACTGCAGAATTTTCCTCCTTTTTAAGACTGAATAATATCCCATTTTATGTATATACCACATTTTGCTTATCCATTAATCCACTGATAGACATTTGAGTTGCTTATACTTCTTGGCTATTGCGAATAGTGCTGCTATGAACATGAGCGTACAAATCTCTTAAGAGACTCTGCTTTCAGATATATATTTGGAAGTGGAACTGCTGCATCATTCTTTTTTATGGTAGTTCTTTTTAAATTTTTTGAAGGAACTCCATACTGTTTCCCATAGCAGTTACAACATTTTACTATCCCACCAAGAGTGTACAAGGGTTCCAATTTCTCCACAGCCTCACTAACACTAGATTTGCTTTTCTTTTTAAATAGTAGCCATTTTAATGGGTGTGCTGTCACCTCACTGTGGTAATGTTGAGTATCTTTTTCATATCAGTGATGTCATATGGATATCTGTACCCCGGATAAGATATGATGATAAGAGGACTAAACTTTTGTAGTATTCTTTCCCCAAACCCATAAATCCAATCTAATCATGAGAAAAACATAAGACAAATGGAGATTGGGGATATTCAACAGGTACCTGGCCAGTATTCCTCAAGACTGTCAAGGTCATGAAAAACAAGAAAAGACTGAGAAATTGCTATAGACCAGAGGAGATCAGGAGACATGGCAACTAAATGCAAAAGGACATTAATGACAAAAATTGATGAAAACTGTTTTAAAGTGTAGCATTCAGTTAATAGTAATATATCATTGTCAGTTTCTTAGTTTTCACAGATATACCACAGTAATGTAAAAAGTTAATAATGGGAGAAACTGGGTAAAGAGTATACAGGAACTGGAACTTCCCTGGTAGTCCAGTGGTTAAGAATCCACCTTCCAATGCAGGAGATGCGGGTTTGATCCCTGGTTGGGGACCTAAGATCTCACATGCCGCAGGGCCACTAAGCCCATGCACCACAACTATGGAGCCCTCAAGCCACAACTAGAGAGCCCATGTGCCACAACTACAGAGCCCACACACTCTGGAGCCCAAGTGCCACGCGCCACAACTAGGGAAAGCCTGCACACAGAAACGAAAGACCCAATGCAGCCAAAATATATAATTAATTAGTTAATTAAATCCGTTTTTAAAAAATTTTTTAAATTATTCCAAAACAAAAAATTAATTAAAACAAATTAAACAAACTGATTAAAAAGTTTCCTAAAGAAAAATTAAACGAGTAGAGCCAAAAACACCATTAGTAGTTTTTTTGTTTGTTTGTTTGTTTGTTTTGCGGTACGCAGGCCTCTCACTGTTGTGGCCTCTCCCCTTGCGGAGCACAGGCTCCGGATGCACAGGCTCAGCGGCCATGGCTCACGGGCCCAACTGCTCCGCAGCATGTGGGATCCTCCCGGACCGGGGCACGAACCCGTGTCCCCTGCATTGGCAGGCGGACTCTCAACCACTGCGCCACCAGGGAAGCCCCATTAGTAGTTTTTAAAAATTTAAAAAAATGTTTAAAGACAAGAAAATGGAGAGGAGAAGAAAAAAGAAGGGGGGAGGAGGAGGAAGACAGTAATGAGGAAGGGCTATATCTGCAAGATATAAAACTAAAACAATTAAAACAGTGTGGTGCTGGCCCAGAAAAAGACACATCACTGAATACAATGAAAGTCCAGAAATAAAGTCAAATCACATGTGAACTTTGTATTTTAAAAAGTGTCATCTGGAATCAACAAGGGAAAACAGATTATTCAAAATAGGTATTTGGAACAAATGGATAGTCATCTAGGTGAAAAATAAATAGCTCCATGCCTCACAGCTTACATTACAATAAATTCTGGATGGATCAACAATCTAAATTTTTTTTAAACCACCTACTAGAAAAAAACGTACAAAAAGTTTAAAATAATCTTGGTGTAGAAAACAGTCCTTCTAGTATGCTACAAAATTAGGAAAATATTTGTTAATAATAATAATAAACATGATTAGAAACTTAAATTTCTGTATGGCCAAAAGCAAAATCAAAACACAAACCACCATCTAGGAGGAAAAAATTCTACAATACCCCAGACAAAGGACTAATTTCCATAATACATTAAGAGTTCTTACACAACAATCAACAAATCTGCCAGGACTTCCCTGGTGGTCCAGTGGGTAAGACTCTGCGGTCCTAAGACAGGGGGCTTAGGTTCCATTCCTGGTGGGGGAACTAGATCCCACATGCATGCCACAACTAAGAATCCGCATGCCACAACTAAGAAGCCCACATGCCGCAACTAAGAGTCTGCATGCCACAACTAAGAAGTCCACATGCTGCAACTAAAAGATCCCACACACTGCAACAAAGACCCGGCACAGCCAAAATAAATAAAAAATAAATAAATATTAAAACCAAAACAAAACAAAAATGTGCCATGAAGAATGTACCAAGAGGAAAATGAGCTAACAATATGAATATTCATTCACATAAAGAAAATACAAATCGCTTTTAAGCATATGAAAATTTGCTCAACTTCTCTCATAATAAGAGAAATACAGATTAAGGCTAGGTTTACATAATTCTTACCTACCAGAATGGCAAATATAAAAAGATTCTTGGGGCTTCCCTGGTGGCGCAGTGGTTGCGCGTCCGCCTGCCGATGCAGGGGAACCGGGTTCGCGCCCCGGTCTGGGAGGATCCCACATGCCGCGGAGCGGCTGGGCCCGTGAGCCATGGTCGCGGAGCGGCCTGCGCGTCCGGGGCCTGTGCTCCGCGACGGGAGAGGCCACAACAGAGGGAGGCCCGCATACCACAAAAAAAAAAAAAAAAAAAAAAAAAGATTCTTAATACTGACAGATGGAAAGAGATAAAAGCTGTATTCTGAATCTCTCTTTGAGGCTCTTGAGGAAAAAATCTTCACAGTTCTTGCAAGATCAACCCTGAAGATAGATGAGGGTCCTATAGTGTCTGCCATGTACTAATAATTTATCCAAGAATGCTCTTTAGCCTGCTGTACTTGGCTGTCAGGAATGTATATTGTGTAACTTATAATTTATAGTCTACACTACATTAAAATATAAGAGCTAGCCACTTACAAATACAGAGGCTATATGGCTAGTAGGCATATTTAAACTGAGGGTCCCCAAACCTGGAGGCTTCCCCTCTGCTAATGGGACCTGCACTCACATTAGCTTCTTGTCAACCTTACAATCAAAATGCTGGAAACATCAAAACCTGCATCAGAGTTTGGAGGCCTCTGTATCACAACAGTGTATGCTTTTCCTTTATAGGTATATTTGGTGCTGGATAAGCCGATTGTGACTTGTGAGTGTGATCAACAATCCAGAACTGAAACTGACTCGGGTGGTAATGCAACTGTGCTGAGGAAAACATGATGAAAACAGGCTCTTCGCGTGTACTGTGAATATACTGTGAATAGTACATCTCAATAGCAGGGAATTAGGCAAAATCCACTGAAATTTCAGATGCACATACCCTCTGACCCAGCAATCCCACTTCTAGGAATTTTTGCCTATAGCTAATCACCCACTTACCCATGATTACATTGTACATGGTTATTCACTGCAGTACTGTTTAAAAATAATAATAATAATAACTAAATGTTCATCAAGAGAATGGTTAAATAAATTACGGTTCATTTTTACAATTAAGTATCTTGCAGATGTATGTGAGAGAGAGAGTTTTTTATTACTTAAGTGCAATGATCTCCAAGGTATATTATTAAATGAAGAAGCAATTCACAAAACACTATATCCTACATTTGTGTAAAAAGTGTTTATGTATGCAGAAAATAGCTCCGGACAGATATCAAGAATGCAGTAACCTCCCCAGGAAGGAAACTACATGGTAAGGAAGCAGGAACAGTAAGAGCTAAAAGCTGGTAATTATATCCAATTTCCTACTGACATACACATTTTTCAGCAATTTCACCATCACCTTAAACTCAACACATGAAAAGTATATCTCAACGTTGATCTTTACTCCCAAAACAACCCTCTGCCCAACACTCTCTACCTCAGTTAAGACCATCAACATTCAGCTGTCCACAGAGAAGTCTGAGCAGCTCCCTTCCCTCATCTCAACCCACATCCATTAAGTCATATAATACTACTGTAGATAGCCATGATTTAAGCTTATTCACGGGCTTCTGTGGTGGCACAGTGGTTAAGAATCCGCCTGCCAATGCAGGGGACACGGGTTCGAGCCCTGGTCCGGGAAGATCCCATATGCCGCGGAGCAGCTAAGCCTGTGCACCACAACTACTGAGCCTGCACTCTAGAGCCCGTGAGCCACAACTACTGAAGCCCATATGCCTAGAGCCCGTGCTCCGCAACAAGAGAAGCCACCAAAATGAGAAGCCTGTGCACCGCAACAAAGAGTAGCCCCCGCCACTGCAACTAGAGAAAGCCCGGCGCAGCAACAAAGACCCAACGCAGCCAAAAATAAATAAATTTAAAAAAAAAAAAGCTTATTCACTATCCATTCCCTCTTCTTGCTAGAATACCACGCTTCAGGAGATTCTATTCATTTCTGGTTCCAGTCACTCCAAAATGCAAACACTCGAGCACTCAATTCTTCCTTAAGTCTGTGAGGTATATTTTTTCATATATTCTTTTTGCTTCAGTTATCCAGAATCTATTTCTGTTACTGGCAACCAAATAATATACTTCTCGCTTGAAAACTGGTAAATAAGGGTTAAAAATGAAGCATTTGGGCCTATGGCATCTCCAAGAGCCTGTGCTGTCACAGAAACACCAGAAAACGGAGCATAAAATGTCGCAATCAACTTTGTCAGAACTCTGGAAGATGGTCAAAAGTTTATGCACCCAAGTAAACAATAAAGAAAGAGGCAACTTGGGACTTCCCTAGTGGTCCAGACTCTGCACTTCCACTGCAGAGGGCATAGGTTCAATCCCTGGTCAGGGAACTAAGATTCCACATGTCACGCTGCACGGCCAAAACCAAACAAAAAAAAAAAAAAAAAAAGAAAGAAAGAAAGAAAGAGGCAACTTAAAAACAGTAAGAGTTTTGCGTCATTTTTACTTGCCCTGGCTCTACCCCTCATTGGCTTGACAATGGTCTTGAAGACAGCACCCCATGTTCCTAGTGCCAAACTCTGGTCCCTGGTTCCAGAAGGGGTTGAGCAGAGCTTGTTCTCAAAGAACTGTGATTTTAAGTTTTGATCTAACTGTGGAAGGGGGAGAGAAAGAACCCGAAGGACTGACTCAAGGCATTTGCCTTTGTACCCCTAACCTGGGTGTTTCTCAGGGTGTTATAAGTTTAAGAAGTTAATTGCAATCCCCAGGATAGCTACTAAAAATATATACATGGAAAATGAAATAAGAATTAAAACCTGTTACAAGGAACAGAGAAGAACATTATATATTGAAAAACAGGTCAAAACACCAAGAAGAGGGACTTCCCTGGTGGCGCAGTGGTTAAGAATCCGCCTGCCAATGCAGGGGGCACAGGTTTGATCTCTGGTCCACGAAGATCCCACATGTCACGGAGCAACTAAGCCTGCGAGCCACAGCTACTGAGCCCACGTGCCGCAACTACTGAAGCCTGCACACCTAGAGCCTGTGCTCCGCAACAAGAGAAGCCACCGCGATGAGAAGCCCACACACCACAAAGAAGAGTAGCCCCCACTTGCCGCAACTAGAGAAAGCCCACGTACAGCAATGAAGACCCAACACAGCCAAAAATAAATAAATAAATTTATTTTTTAAAAAACACCAAGGGGCTTCCCTGGTGCTGCGGTGGTTAAAAATCCTCCTGCCAATGCAGGGGACACGGGTTCAAGCCCTGGACGGGGAAGATCCCACATGCCGTGGAGCAACTAAGCTCGTGCACCACAACTACTGAGCCTGCACTCTAGAGCCCGCAAGCCGTAACTATTGAGCCTGTGCTCCACAAGAGAAGCCACCACAATGAGAAGCCCATGCACTGCAACAAAGAGTAGCCCCCGCTTGCCGCAACTAAAGAAAGCACGTAAAAAAAAAAAAGCAAGCCCGTGCACAGCAATGAGGACCCAATGCAGCCAAAAATTAAAAAAAAAAAAGCCAACATAAAACAATTATAAACATATATGCACCAAACATCAGAGCTCCAAAATACATGAAACAAAAATGAACAAAACTGAAGGGAGAAACAGATCGTTCTTTAGTAATAGGTGGAAACTTCAGTACCCAAGTTTCAATAATGGATAGGACTTATTAGAAAATCAGTAAATAAATTGAAGAATTGAATAAGACTACAATACATCTAGGCCCAGTATACACATAAAGAACACTGAACTAGGGGTTTCCCTGGTGGCACAGTGGTTGAGAGTCCGCCTGCCAATGCAGGGGACACGGGTTCGTGCCCGGTCTGGGAGGATCCCACGTGCCGCGGAGCAGCTGGGCCCGTGAGCCATGGCCGCTGAGCCTGTGCGTCCGGAGCCTGTGCTCCACAAAGGGAGAGGCCACAACAGTGAGAGGCCTGCATACTGCACACACACACACACACACACACACACAAAAAAAAAAAAGAACACTGAACTAAAAACAGCAAAATACACATTCTTCTCAAATACCCATGAACATTCTCCAAGATCACAATTCAGGTTACAAAACAAGTGTCAATAAATTTTAAAAGATCTGAAATCAGATCTTATTAATCCACAGTGGAATGAAAATAGAAATCAACAACAGAAGGAAAACTGGAAAATTCACAAATACATGGGAATTAACCAATGAGTCAAAGAAGAAATCACAATGGAAACTAGAAAATACCCTAAGACAAATGAAAAACACAATATACAAAACCTCATGTGATACATAGAAAGCAGCACTCAGAGTTAAATTCATACCTGTAAATATCTATGTTGGAAAGAGGATGCTTGAGGGGGGTGAAATGGGGTAGGGTGGACAGATAAGGGAGTGATAGTTTAAAAACACAGGGTTTCTTTTGGTTTTTTAATTGAAGTATAGCTGATTTACAATGTTGTCTTAGTTTCTAGTGTACAGCAAAGTGATTCAGTTTTATATACATATATATTGTTTTTCAGATTCTTTTCCATTATAGTTTATTACAAGATATTGAATACAGTTCCCTGTCCTATACAAAAAATAATAAACAGGGTTTCTTTTTGAAGTGATGAAAATGTTCTAAAATTGACTGTGGTGTGTTGCACATAACTGTAAATACTTTAAAAAAAAATCAGTTGCACACTTCGAATGAGTGAAACACATGATATAAACCATCTCCCAATAAAGCTGTTTAAAAAAAAGCAAAGATGATCTCAAATTCATAAGCTAATTATATACCTATGCTAAGGAGCTAGAAAAAGAGCAAACTAAACCCAAAGCCAGCAGAAGGAAGAGAGGTGTAAAAATTAGAGATAAAATGAGAATAGAAAAATAACAGGGACAATCAACAAAACCGAAAGTTCTTTGAAAAGATCAACAAAATTGACAAACTTTTAGATTGACTAAGAAAAAAAAGGACTCAAATTACTAAATTCAGAAATAACAGTGGGAACATTATTGCTGACCTTAACAAAAAGAAAAAGAATTATAAGAGAATACCATGAGCAAATACAGACCAACAAATTACATAACCTATAGGAAATGGACAAATTCCTAGAAACACAAACTAACAAAGCTGACTCAAGAAAGAGAAAATCTGAACAGACCTATAACAAGAGATTGAATCAACCAACAAGCAAAAACCTCCCCACAAAGAAAAGCCCTGGACCAGATGCCTTCATAAGTGAATTTTACCAAACATTTAAAGAAATATTAACAAAAATCCTTCTCAAACTCTTCCAAAAATCTTGAAGAGGGAACACTTCCTAGCTTATTCTATGAGGTATGATAGCAAATGCCCCCAAGGTCAGACAAACATAAGAAAACAAAATAACAGCCCAACACCCCTCATGAATATAAATGTAAATATTCTCAAAACAAGTGTATCAGTGTCCTAGAACAGCCATAAAAAATGTCAACAAATTTGGTAGCTTAAGAAAACAGAAATACATTCTCACACAGTTCTGGAAGCCAGAAGTCCAAAATCAGCATGCCTCTCTCCTACCTTCTTGTGGCTCTCGCAATCCTTGACATTCCTTGGTTTATAGCTACATTACTCCAATGCAACCACTGCGCCACCAGGGAAGCCCACTCTTTTTTTTTTTTTTTTTTTAACCTTAGTCTTCACATGGCCATCTCCCCTATCTCTGTGTCCCCACATACTTTTACAAGGACATCTGTCATTGGATTGAGTGTCCACACTAGGCCAGGATGATCTCATTCAAGATTTTTACACTGAAAACTACAAAACATTACTGAAAGAACTTAAAGACATAAATAAATGGAAAGACATCCTGTGTTCATATTATGGAAGATTTAATATTGTTAAGACAGAAGTACTATCCAAAGCAATCTACAGATGCAATGCAACCCCTTATCAAAATTCCAATGGCCTTTTTTACAATCCTTGAATTCATATGGAATTTCCATAGAATGCAAGGAGCCAAAGCAATATTGCAAAAAAAAAAGAGTAAAATTGGAACAAACGTCCCAATTTCAAAACTTACTACCAAAGCTACAGTCATCACAACAGTGTGCACTGGCATAAGAATAGATAAAAAGAGCAATAGGATATAATAGAATCCAGGAATAAACCCATGCATATATAGCCAACTGATTTTTAACAAGGATACCAAGATCATTCAATGGGGGAAAGAACATCTATTCAACAAATGGTGCTGGGACATCTGGATACCCACAAGAAAGAAAAATGAAGTTGGACCCCTAACTCACATCATATACAAAAATTAACTCAAAATGCTCTTCACTGGTGGCACAGTGGTTAAGAATCCGCCTGCCAATGCAGGGGACACATGTTCGATCCCTGATCCAAGAAGATCCTACATGTCATGGAGCAACTAAGCCCGTGCGCCACAACTGCTGAGCCTGCACTCTAGAGCCCATGCTCCACAACAAGAGAAGCCATTGCAATGAGAAAAGCCCGTGCACTGCAACGAAGAGTAGCCCATGCTCGCCACAACTAGAGAAAGCCCGCACGCAGCAACAAAGACTCAATGCAGTCAAAAGAACAGAACAAAACAAAAACTCAAAATAGATCAACAGGGCAATTCTCTGGCGGTCCAGTGGTTAGGACTCCGTGCTTCCACTGCAGGGGGGCACAGGTTCGATCTATGGTTGGGGAACTAGGATCCTGCATGCTGCGCAGCACAGCCAAAAGAAAAAATAAAAAAAGACTCTATCTCTGAATGTAGTCACATTCTGAGCAGCTGGGTATTAGGACTTCAACCATGAAGTGAGTCAACTTCCTTGTCTGTTAAAATAAAGAAAAAATAAATTTTTTTAATGGATCAACAACCTAAAAAGAGCTAAAAACATAAAACTCTAAGGAAGGAAATGGGTGTAAAATCTTTATAACTCCAGGTAGTAATGGATTCTTAGGACACTAAAAGCATAAGCAACAAAAGAAAAATTAGATAAATTGGACTTCATCAAATTTTAAACTATTGTGTATCAACAGACAACATAAAGAAAATGAAAAAACAACCCACAGAGTGGGAGAAAATATTTGTAAATCATGTATCTCTGATAGGTGTCTAGAATCCAGAAGATATAAAGAACTCTTACAGCTCAACAAAAAAAAGACAAACAACTCAATTACAAAATGGACAAAGAATATGAACAGGGGGACTTCCCTGGCAGTCCAGTGGTTAAGACTCCACACTTCCACTGCAGGAGGGCACGGGTTTGATCCCTGGTCGGGGAACGCCCGGCACAGCCAAAAAAATATAATCTAAAAATTCAGAAAATATTAAGTGTTGGTGATAATGAGAAGGAAATGGATCCCTCATACACTGCTTGTGGGAATGTAAAAATGGTGCAGCCACTATGAAAAAGTTTTGTGGTTCCTTGAAAAGTTAAATACAGAAGCATCACATGACCCATCAACGCCACTAGTAGTATATACCCCCCAAAATACCAACGTTCTAACATCTATACCAGTGTTCACAGCAGCACTATTCACAACAGCAAAGAGATAGAAACAACCCAAATGTCTTTCAACGAATGAAAGGATAGATAAAATGTGGCCTGTATATATACAACGGGATATCAGTCACCCATAAAGTGGAATGAAGTACTAACACAGACTGCAACGTTGCTGAACCTGAAAATGGATCTAGTCACTGATCAACAGCTGTTAACACACACACACACAAAACAAATACCATATGCCTCCTGAAGGAAATATACAACACTATCTATGAAATATTCTTGACTGTCCCCACAATAAACTGATTGTGATCAAGTCTCTGAATATATCTAACTACTAATGTACAGAAAATACATGGAACAAAGTGACATGTTAAAACACACACACACACACACACACACACACACACACACACACACACCATCTAAGAGTAATCAACAAAGTCTTCTGTGTACAAACTCTACAGGACAAATGACCCAGATTTTTTCCATAAGTAAACTGACAAAGGGGGAAAGAAGACAAGGGAGATTACAGAGAGACCTAAGAGACATACCAAGCTACTGCAATGTATGCACCTTATTTGGATCCAGCTTATGGACCTTATGGGATCCTGATTCAACAACTATAAAAGAAAACAGGAGACAATCAGGAAATCCTGAACAATGACTAGATATTTGATGGGTTTAAGAAATCCTTGTCAATTATTTTAGGTGTGATAATATATTGTGCATTTTAAAAATATACACGTAAACTAGAAATGCTCACAGAATTCAAAATAATCAGAAGCCTGGGGTAGGGAAGGGTACAGAAGAAACAGCTGGCCATGACTTGGTCACTGTTAAAGCTAGGTACCAAGGTGGGGATTCTCTCTACTTGTATGTATGCTTGAAATTTTTCAATAATAAAAGTATTTTTTTAATATACCTGTAAAAATTTACCACTTTAGTATCTCTGATGTCCATTCCCTCATTTTTATCCCTCCTCCTACTTCTGTCTCAAACAGTTCCTCAGTATCTCTCCCTTGGACTTACTACAATAAAGCAGAGTCATATCTCTGTGGAGTGTAGATTCTAACATCAGAGTACAAAACCCAAAAAAGTATGTATAATCAAAACTATCCTTGAAAAACCCCATAAAATCCCAATAGAGAAAGTGCATGACACTGTACATCATTTCGAATACACAACCCTGCTTTACTCAAGTTCTTCTAACTGTGCTGTCAGATAGTATCTATCAATGATCCTCAACTCATTTTAAAACTTCCTCTTCAAGAAAATAAGTAAGCCAACACCACCTCTTGCCTGGCCCCTTCAATAACAGTATACGTCATGTCTTTGTCAGCAGTGGTTGGGAAAGCTTTACAATAATTCACAAGGGATTTCCATATAGGTTTGCCTAGAGCTCAGTGAGTAAAATGGCAGACTGAATTACCTCCATAATTTATTTTTTTTCTATCTCCCCCCACCCGCTAGGCCATATAGCTGGTTTTAAGTATGTTAAATGCACTTATGATCCAGCTCCGCCTTTCTTTTTTATAGTTGGTCTGGTCTCATACCCTTCCAATCCATTTACCACAATGCTGTCAGAGTGATCTTTCTAAAACAGAAAACTCAAATGTTATTCCTCAGTTTCAGTGGCTCCCCATAATCAACAGGATCAAGTCCTTAGTATGAAAGAGTGGAGCGGGGGGCGGAGAAGAAAGAGGGAGGGGGAAGGTGGGGAAGGAGGGAGGGAAGGCAAGCCAAGGCAAGGGGAGAGGAGGAAGGAAGGAAAAGGATGAGCAGGGGAAAGGGAAAAGAAAGAAAATCTTGCCTATACCATCAGCTCCACCTCTCGGAAGGCCTACTATTCAAACTTTACAATGCAAATCCCTGATATACCTGTGTCTTTTATCATTTAGTTCTCCCTTTGCCTACAATAACCCACTTTTCACACACCAATCTATGTTAAAACACTTACCTTCAACAACTGAGAACTATGGAGTGATTGACATTGAAGAAAAGTAACAGTTAAATTGAAAAAATTCCTAATTCTGATCACCAGAAAAACTAAAATTTGGAACATATTTTCTGGTATGAAAAATGGGTATTAGATATTAAAGAACAGCATCATTGATACTATATACCATCAGGTACATTGTGAGGTTTTGCTAACCAGTCTAGAAATACAATTGGCATTTCTATAATAAAATGCATTCCAGGCTCCAAAATAATTTTGGGGGCTTCCCTGGTGGCGCAGTGGTTGAGAATCCACCTGCCGATGCAGGGGACACGGGTTCGTGCCCCGGTCTGGGAAGATCCCACATGCCGCGGAGCGGCTGGGCCCGTGAGCCATGGCCGCTGAGCCTGCGCGTCCGGAGCCTGTGCTCCACAATGGGAGAGGCCACAACAGTGAAAGGCCCACGTACCGCAAAAAAAAAAAAAAGAAAAAAAAAAAACACAAAATAATTTTGGAACACAATTTAGTCAGAATTTTTTAAATACACATAAATTTAGACTATAACAAAGATGGCATTGCAAATCAATATGAAAAAATGAACTGTTCAATAAATGGTGATGGGACAAGTGGTAGCATTTTAGCATCTAGGAAAAAATTAAGTTGGAACCATACCTCACATTGTATTAGGTGGATACATTCCAAATGTATCAAAGATTAAACTGTTAAAAAAAAAAAAGAAAAGAAAGAAAGAAACTATAAAAATACTAAAGGAGGGAGGGGCTCGCTGGTGGCGCAGTGGTTAAGAATCCGCCTGCCAATGCAGGGGACACAGGTTCGAGCCCTGGTCCAAGAAGATCCCACATGCCGCAGAGCAACTAAGCCTGTGCGCCGCAACTACTGAGCCTGCGCTCTAGAGCCTGCGAGCCACAACTACTGAGCCTCTGTGTCACAACTACTGAAGCCCGCGCTCCTAGAGTCCCTGCTCTGGAACAAGAGAAGCCACCACAACGAGAAGCACACGCACCGCAACAAAGAGTAGTCCCTGCTCACCGCAACTAGAGAAAGCCCACACGCAGCAACGAAGACCCAACATAGCCAAAAATAAATAAATAAAATAAAATAAATAAATTTACTTAAAAAAAAAAAATACTAGAGGAGGGAGTTCCCTGGTGGTCCAGTGGTTAGGACTCTGCGTTTCCACTGCAGGGGGCACAGGGGTTCACTCGCTGGTCAGGGAACAATCCTACATGCCATGCGTTGTGGCCAAGAAAAAAAAAAAAAGCTAAAGGAAAAACATGAAAGAATTCCTTTATAACTTTGAAGTAGGGAAAGCCTTAACTAATGGTTCAAAACACAGAAACCAAGAAAGACAAGATTAAGAAATTCAACTAAATAAAAACCAAAATTTTCTGCATGAGAAAAAGCCACATGAGCAAGATCAACAACAGCGCCAAAACTAGTCCAACTCATCACAAAAGCCTAATATATGAGGTACTCCTATGAAAGCTCCAACAAATCAAAAAGGAAAAAATCAACAACCAAACAGAAAAAGAACAGATCACAGATGGGACAATACCAGTTGAATTGCTCTTAAAAACATGAAAAGATGCTCAGATTCACTCATAGTAAGAGAAATGCAAAATGCATGGTTTGGGACACCAACTTTCATCTACTGGATTACGAAAGATGTGTGCTGCTGGGAACACAAATTGGTACCACCACTGAAGAGAATAATTTGGGAATATCTACCAAAATTAATTGTAAAATCTCTTTGACCCAACAGTTCCACTGCTGGGAACTGATAAAATCCTACAGATGTCTTTGCACAGAAGCAAAATGACATACATACAAGCATTACTCATAAAAGCAAAAGATTAGAAACAGGCAGCTGATTACATAACATATGATAATAAAGAAAACTCTATACTGATAATAGACAAACTGTTCAGGGAAAAACTTAAGATGCAAGAGAGTATATATAATATTCATCCATTTGTATAAAATTGCAGAAAATTTTTGTTTCCTCATATTTATTTGTGTATCCAAATAAGTAGTAACAGCAACTATGCTGGTGGCAGAAACTGTACTGAGAAACTGTGCAGATAATGGTGAACAGGAGTAGAAGTGAGGATTTTTAATATTTAAAATTTTGGATAATGTGACTTATAGTCTAAACATTAGATTTAAATATTTATATACATATATATAAATATTTATATATATGTATATAGTGTTAGCCAAAAACGTTGTATTTTCCCCTTTTATTTACTCATGCCATGAAACTATTCTATGCCAAAAGTACTTTAGAGCTGGCTTCCCAAAATGGAAGTATATACTAATAGTACTAGTTTTATCGCTACTATTTTGAGTTTCTTCATCAGTTACTTAATTTTCATAAAATGCCACAGTTTAATAAATTGATGTCTACACATTTAAGAATGGTACCGAGCTATAAAGAAACATGGATTTCTCTAATAATTAGGTAACTAAAAATGGAAATGAAAATAAGAAATAAAAAAGGGGTCTTATGAAAGCACACCAAAATTTAAGAGAAGTCAGAATTTTATATTCAAGCAACAAGGATCCACAGGGTGTTAAAATTAACATGCATTAGAAACATCATTTGTCTAGCAATACACAAAACAGGAGAAAAAGAATATAAAACAGATTTTTATCTCTAACGAAGAAAAAAAAAAAGTGGCTTATTTTCCCAACAGTAATATAAGAAACTGTATCCATTTAAAAAAAAAAAAACAAGATTTTAATTAGAAGTATGTGGATCATTCTGCACCAAAACAAAACTTAAGGTTTGTCCAGAAAGTAGAAAAGTTGTGTTTCAATTTTTAAAAATTCATAAATTACATCCAGTACTGTTAAAAAATATTTGAGCAGCAAACACTTTGATATAATATGAATTACCAGATACATCTGCACTCCAGTGTTCAAGAAAATTTTTCTCAGAATTCTCTGCACTTACCGCCATTATCTGTTCTTTTTAAAGCTCCATCCTTATGAGGACACAGTTCACATCTCTATTAAAAGGGGCAGGGGGGAAACAAAGAGATTTTTCAGATTACCAACGTATAACATCTTCCCTGTAACTTCAAAACTATTAAAAATATGGTAGTGACATTTGTACTAGTTGCCAACAAGAATGTATCAGAAAGATCCTCACAAAGTAATTCTCTTGACATTTGATCTTCCTCAAAGTACCAGACAACAACTTTTAAAAAGTAATTTTACTTAACATTTAAATTCCTGCCACAATTTTTTTTTCTAATGTTATATTAATAAAAATAAAAAGATTCTCTCAACATAGGATTGGGGCACAGTTTTTAACCTTTGCCTCTACTCCTTTGCTTTCTGAGTAGAATCAACCAGGATTATTACATACTCAGTTGGATCTGGTTTCTCCTGAAGTAAAGAGCCAAACTCAAATTCAGAATTTTGATTCAAGCAGGAAGGCATGATCTTACATGTGCTGACCTGCCTTTGGAAGGAAAGAACTGCTGTAATTATTCTACTTACTCTTTTCATTCACAGGACAATGATACTCAGAATTATTATGGATCCCTCTCTACCACTCCCACAATTTAAAACCAGAAATAAACACCAAGCCAGTATTGCCATTTCTTTTCACTACTGACAAGAGGACTGAAATAATTGTAAAAATAATAAAGAGTTTCAGTGGCACTGTCTTACTATGAAGACTACATTCCTAGAAATCATATAATGACTACTTATTATTTGTACCCTATCTTACTCTCCAAAGAGTTTTGAAGCATATAATATAGTAATATAAATGAGTTACAAAGAAAAATATGAGCAAGAAATTAAAATAAAATAGTGAATAAGCACACAATAAGCTGGTAGGGAGGTTAAAGGACAAAAGTAGTAAAAATCATCTACATCCACAATAAGCAGTTAAGGGGTACACAAAACAATTAGATGTAAACTATGATATCAAAAACAGTAATCATGGGCTTCCCTGGTGGCGCAGTGGATAAGAATCCACCTGCCAATGCAGGGAACACGGGTTCGAGCCCTGGTCTGGGAAGATCCCACATGCCGCAGAGCAACTAGGCCTGTGCGCCACAACTACTGACCCTGCACTCTAGAGCCCACGAGCCACAACTACTGAAGCCCACATGCCTAGAGCCCATGCTCTGCAACAAGAGGAGCCACCGCAATGAGAAGCCTCCATGCCCTCCAACAAGAGGAGCCAACGCAATGAGAAGCCGGTGCACTGCAACGAAGAGTAGCCCCCCCCCGCCACAACTAGAGAGAAAGCGTGCGTGCAGCAATGAAGACCCAATGCAGCCAACAATAAATTAATTAATTTTTTAAAAAAAAACAGTAATCATGAGGGGAGGAGAACACAGATGCAGGGTTTTTTTTTAATGCATTTGAAATTAAGAGATCAGCAACTTAAAACAATCTCGTATATATATATATAGACTGCTATACCAAATCCTCATGGTAACTGCAAGCCAAAAATCTATGATAGATATACACATAAAGAAGAAAAAGAAATCCAACCATAACCAAAAAGATAGTCATCAAATCACGAGAAGAAAACAAAAGAAGAAGAATGGGAAAAAAAAGACCTACAAAAACAAATCCAAAACAACAAAATGGCAATAAGAAAATACATACTGATAATTACCTTAAATGTAAATGGACTAAATGCTCCAACCAAAGAACATGGGCTGGCTGAATGGATACAGAAACAAGACCCACATATATGCTGCCTACAACAGACTCACTTCAGATCTAGAGACACACACATACTCAAAGTGAGGGGGTAGAAAAGGTATTCCATGCAAATGGAAAAATTAAAAGAAAACTGGAGCAGCAATACCGGTATCAGACGAAACAGACTTTAAAATAAAGACTGTTATGAAAGACAAAGAACACTACATAATGATCATGGGATCAGTCCAAAAAGAGGATATAACAATTGTAAAAGTATACGTACCCAACATACGTACACCTAAATATACAAGGCAAATACTAATCAACATAAAATGAGAAACTGACAGGAATACAATAATGGTAAGGGACTTTAACTCCCCACTTACATCAATGGCCAGATCATCCAGACAGAAAAACACTAAGTAAACACTGGCCTAAAATGACACGTTAAAGCAGATGCACTTAATTGATATATAGAGAGAGATATGTATATCTATATATATGAGCACTCCATCCGAAAGCAGCAGAATACACATTCTTTTCAAGCGCACATGCAACTTTCTCCAGGATAGATCACGTACACACTAGGCCACGAAATAAGCCTCAGTAAATTTTAAGAAAACTGAAATCATATCAAGCATCTTTCACAACACTATGAGATTGGAAATCAACTACAAGAAAAAAACTATGAAAAACACAAACATGTGGAGGTTAAACAATACGCTACTAAACAACCAATGGATCACTAGCGAAATCAAAAGAGAAAATCAAAAAATACCAAGAGACAAATGAAAACAAAAACATGATGATCCAGAGAGTTCCCTGGTGGCCTAGTGGTTAGGATTCCGGGCTTTCATTGTCATGGCCCAGGTTCAATCCATGGACAAGGAACTGAGATCCCGCAAACCACATGATGTGGTCAAAAAAGAAAAAAAACAAAAAAACAAAAACAAAAAAACAGGATGATCCAAAATGTATGGGATGCAGCAAAAGCAGTTGCAAAAAAGGAAGTTTATAGCAATACAAGCTTGTACCTCAGGAAACAAAAAAATCTCAAATAAACAACCTAACTTTACATCTAAAGCAACTAGAGAAAGAAGAACAAACAAAACCCAACATTAGTAGAAGGAAAGAAATCATAAGGATCAGCGTAAAAATAAATGAAATACAAACGGAGAAAACAATAGAAAAGATCAATGAAACTAAGCTGGTTCTTTGAAAAGATAAACAAAGTGATAAACCTTTAGCCAAACTCATCAAGAAAAAAAAGGGAGGACTTCCCTGGTGGTCCAGTGCTTAAGACCTCCACTGCAGGGGGCAGAGGTTCAATCCCTGTTCAGGGAATTTCCACATGCCGTGGCGTGTGGCCAAAAAATATTAAAAAGAAAAAAGGGAGAGGGCTCAAATCAATAAAATGAGAAATGAAAAAGAAGCTACAACTGACAGGACGGAAATACAAAGAATCATAAACTACTACTACTACTAGCAGCTATACACAACTAAAATGGAAAACCTAGAAGAGATGGACAAATTCTTAGAAAGGTAGTCTCCCAAGACTGAAGCAAGAAGAAGTAGAAAATACCAACAGACCAAGTACTGAAATTGAATCAGTAACTTAAAAACTCCCAACAGGGAATTCCCTGGCGGTCCAGCGGTTAGGACTCTGCACTTTCACTGCTGAGGGCCCGGGTTCGATCCCTGGTCAGGGAACTAAGATCCTGCAAGCTATGCAGTGCAGCCAAAACAAAAAAGTTAAAATACATAAAAAATAAAAGCTCCCAACAAACAAAAGTCTAGGACCAGATGGCTTCACAGGTGAATTCTACCAAACATTCAAATATTTAAAGAAGAGTTAACACCCATCCTTCTTAAACTATTCCAAAAAACAGCAGAGGAAGGAACACTTCCAAAGTCATTCTATGAGGCCACCATCACCCTGATACCAAAACCAGACAAAGATATCACAAAAAAACAATTGCAGGCCATTATCACTGATGAATATAGATACAAAAATCCTCAACAAAATAGTAGCAAACCATATCCAACAATACATTAAAAGAATTATACACCATGATCAAGTGGGATTTATGCAAGGGATGCAAGGGTTTTTCAATATCCACAAATTAATCAATGTGTTACATAACACATTAACAAATTGAAGAATAAAAATCATACGATCATCTCAATATATGGAGAAAAAGCTTTAGATAAAGTTCAACGTCTATTTATGCTCCCCAGAAAGTGAGCAGAGAGGAAACCTCCCTCAACATAATAAAGGCCATATATGAAAAACCCACAGCTAACATAATACTCAATGATGAAAAGCTGAAAGCATTTCCCCTAAGATCAGGAATAAAATAAGGATGCCCCATTTCACTATTCAACACTGTTTTCTAAGTTCTAACCACAGCAATCAAAGAAAAAAACAAAAAAAGAAAGAAAAGGAATGCAAATTAGAAAAGAAGTAAAAATGTCACTGTTCGAAGATGGCATGATACTCCACATAGAAAATCCTGAAGACGTTACCAGAAAACTACTAGAGCTCATCAATGAAATTCAGTAAAGTTGCAGGGAACAAAACTAATATACAGGACTTCCCTGGTAGCGTAGTGGCTAAGAATCCACTTGCCAATGCAGGGAACAAGGGTTCGCATCCTGGTCCAGGAAGATCCCACATGCCACGGAACAACTAAGCCCATGTGCCACAACTACTAAGCCTGTATGCCACAACTACTGAGCCTGCACCCTAGAACCCGTGAGCCACAACTACTGAGCTCGCATGCCACAACTACTGAAGCCTGCGCACCTAGAGCCTGTGCTCTGCAACAAGAGAAGCCACCACAATGAGAAGCCTGCTCACCACAACAAAGAGTAGCCCCCACTAGCCGTAACCAGAGAAAGCCCATGCACAGCAATAAAGACCCAATGCAAAAAAAACCTAATATACAGAAATCTGTTACATTTCTATACACTAACAACAAACTTTCAAAAAGAGAAATTAAGGAAACAATCCCATTTACCACTGCATCAAAAAGAATACAATACCTAGGAGGTAAAAAAGACCTGTACTCAGAAAACTACAAGACACTGATGAAAGAAAACTGAAGATGACACAATCAGATGGAAAGATATTCTTGGATTGGAAGAATTAATATTGTTAAAATGACCTTACTACCCAAGGCAATCTACAGGCTCAATGAAATCCCTACCAAATGAGTAAAAGCATTTTTCACAGAACTAGAACAGATGATTTCTTAATTTCTATGGAAACATAAAAGACCCCGAATAGACAAAACAATCTTGAGAAAAAAGAACAGAGCTGGAGGAATCCCACTCCCTGACTTCAGACTGTACTACAAAACGACAAACAGTATGGTACCGGCAAAAAAAAAAAAAAAACAGACACATCGGTCAATGGAACAGAATAGAGAGCCCAGAAATAAACCCACATACCTATAGTCAATCTATGACAAAGGAGGCAAGAATGCACAATGGAGAAAAGACAGTCTCTTCAACAAAAGGTGTTGGTAACACAGGACAGCTACATATAAAACAATAATATTAGAACATTCTCTAACACCATATACAAAAATAAACTCAAAATGGATTAAAGACCTAAATTTAAGGCAAGATACTACAAAATTCCTAGAGTAAAACAGGCAGATTATTCTTTGACATAAATCACACCAATTTTTTTTAATCTGTGTCCTAAAACAAAGGAAACAAAAGCAAAAATAAACAAATAAGACCTAATTAAACTTAAAAGCTTTTGCACATCAAAGGAAACCATACACAAAACAAAAGACAACCTGCTGAATGGGAGAAATATTTGCAAACGATGTGACTGATAAGGGGTTAATACCCAACATATATAAACAGCTCATGCAACATCAAAACACCACCCAATTGAAAAATGGGCAGAAGGGGACTTCCCTGGTGGCACAGTGGATAGGAATCTGTCTGCCAATGCGGGGACACGGGTTCGAGCCCTGGTCCCAGAAGATCCCACATGCCGCGGAGCAACTAAGCCCGTGCGCCACAACTACTGAGCCTGTGCTCTAGAGCCCGCAAAACACAACTACTGAAGCCCACGTGCCTACAGCCTGTGCTCCGCAACAAGAGAAGCCACCACAATGAGAAACCCACACACCGCAATGAAGAGTCGCTCCCGCTCGCCACAACTAGAAAAATCTCGCGCACAGCAACAAAGACCCAATGCAGCCAAAAATAAATGAATTAATTTTTTTAAAAAAAGGGGGCAGAAGAACTGAACAGACATTTTTCCAAAGAGGAAATGCAGATGGCCAACAGCACATGAAAAGATGCTCAATATCGCTAATTATTAGAGAAATGCAAATCAAAACTACAGTGAGGTATCACCTCACACTGGTCAGAATGGCCATCATTAAAAAGTCTAAAAATAGGAGTTCCCTGATGGTCCAGTGGTTAAGAATCCGCCTTCCAATGCAGAGGAAGCAGGTTCGATCCCTGGTCAAGGAACTAAGATCCCACGTGCCACAGGGCAACCAAGCCCATGCACCACAACTACTGAGCCTGCGCACTCTGGAGTTTACACACCACAACTAGAAAGAAGCCTGCACGCCACAACTACAGAGAAGCCCGCACACCGAAACAAAGATCTTGCGTGCCACAACTAAGTCCCAATGCAGCCAAATAAATAAATTTTTTTTTTTTTTTTAAATTTATGGCTGTGTTGGGTCTTCGTTTTTGTGCGAGGGCTTTCTCTAGTTGTGGCAAGCTGGGGTCACTCTTCATCGCGGTACGTGGGCCTCTCAGTATCGCGGCCTCTCTTGTTGCGGAGCACAGGCTCCAGACGCGCAGGCTCAGTAATTGTGGCTCAAGGGCCCAGTTGCTCCACGGCATGTGGGATCTTCCCAGACCAGGGCTGGAACCTATGTCCCCTGCATTGGCAGGCAGATTCTCAACCACCGCGCCACCAGGGAAGCCCCAAATAAATAAATTTTTAAAAAATATTTTTTAAATCAATGAAAGCATTCTGTGAAGATCAATGCACTATATGAAATTTACAATAAAGACAATAGTATCATTCATTATAAAAAAAAAAGAAAAAAGAAAAATACTGATTCAATTACTTCACCTCTAGAGAGCCAAAGGAAATATGATAGAAATGGCAATTATTAAGTACTATGTGTCATCTTTATATCACTTACACTTTAATTTCAAGACATGAAAAGATATGTGTACAGAAATATTTTATATCACTGTTTATGACTACAAAGTTTTTATTATAAGTCCAACTGTATAACAATGAGGCAACTAATGCTATATTCACAAGGATTTTAAATGAGTTATAAAATGCAGAGAAGAAAATTCTAAAAGAAAACTACATGCCAATAAGTAAAATACTATTACTATGTCTTTACCTTTAGTCTTTTACTAAAGGTAAAAATAGATATATAGAAGACCTGAGAGAAAGAAATAATTACAGAAAAAGAAGGTTAAGTTATAATTAGAGGCTATACCCTAAGCTCAGGAAAAAAGAATCAGGTTCTGGACAACAGAGATTCCAGACCCTAAACTAATCCAACCTGAAAAGTTTCACAGGGCAGGCTGCAGCTATACATGTTACTATTAAAATTCCACAGATGCATTCTTATTTAATAAGTGAGAGGTACTGTTAAAATGCACAAGTAAATCCTGTAAGAGGATACACAGATTATAAGGAGACAAAAAAAAAAAGCACACATTAAAGATCTTACAATTTTTTTTTCTATTTTATACATAGTAGTTTGTATCTCTTAATCCCCTGCCTTGCCCCTCCCCCACTCCTTCCTTCCCCATTGGTAAACACTTGCTTGTTCTTGGTATCTGTGAGTCTGTTTTGCTTGTTTCTATATTATTTTACTATTTATTTATTTATTTGGCTGCGTTGGTCTTAGTTGCCGGGACGCAGGATCTTCACTGAAGCATGCAGGATCTTTAGTTGTGGCATGTGACTTCTAATTCCCTGACTAGGGATTGAACAAGGCCCCGTGCATTGGGAGTGCAGAGTCTTAGCCACTGGACTACCAGGGAGTCCCTCTGTTTTGTTATATACATTCGTTTTATTTTTTGGATTCCAAGATCTCACATTTTAACAAAGGAGGGGAAAAACGTTTTAATTGAAACAGTCCAAACAAGCGGAAGTTATATAAGGTGGTTCCTTCTTTTTTACATCATGTAGTATAGTAAGAAAGCACGCAACTACTTTCCATCTTTATAACACAGGCATCAATTTCCAAATACTTTTTCTACTTTACATTAGATTCTTTTCCAAAGTATAAAACTCAGTATACTTCACTAAATCAAGTTCACCCAAAATAATGACCTTTAGGAGGCTGTGGCTATTAACAAGCCATTCAGCTATACTGGCTTACTCAGACTTCGAACACCACTGTCTTACAGAAAGCAGCAAGATAATAATAATAATTATTATTATTTTAAAGTATAGGGCTTCCCTGGTGGCGCAGTGGTTGAGGGTCTGCCTGCCAATGCAGGGGACACGGGTTCGTGCCCCGGTCCGGGAGGATCCCACATGCCGCGGAGCGGCTGGGCCCGTGAGCCATGGCCGCTGAGCCTGCGCTTCCGGAGCCTGTGCTCCGCAATGGGAGAGGCCACAACGGTGAGAGGCCCGCGTACAGCAAAAAAAAAAAAAAAAAAAAAGTATAGGCTAAAAAGAAGAATAAATTCAAGCTTTAAGTTTGATCTTCCTCACGTTATATAAAAGATGTAATTGTGGCATAAAAAAGTATGTGCAGGATAAAACATTTAACTATCATTACTTCTTCTTTTAGGCAAAAGATAAAAATACATATTAATTAACCAATTTTGGGGGTGTTTTAGAAAGACTCATGACTACCAGAGTAGAAATAAGCACCCAGAGCACCCAGGCTGGGGTCTCCAAACAGCATTTTCCAAAGGAACCAGAACTACTGAAAGAAGTGGATGATTCCAGGTCTAGGTCAAGTATGCCCTGAATATCTTGTGCTATCAAATAGCAAGGAAGCTATAAAAGACTGCTTTAGTCATGTCAAAAGGACCTATGGTCCAACCTAAAGAGGCTCCTGCTGGCCAAAGATGAAAAATCACTTAATGCTAACAGAGATAAAAACTGCAATAAACTGAAAACTACCAAATATTTTTAAATCCATCATAAAATGAATTTCTACTTCAAAAATTGCTGAGTGGACTGCCCTGGTGGCACAGTGGTCAAGAATCCGCCTGCCAATGCAGGGGACACAGGTTTGAGCGCCCTGGGCTGGGAAGATCCCACATGCCGCGGAGCAACTGGGCCAGTGCGCCACAACTACTGAGCCTGCACTCTACAGCCCATGAGCCACAACTACCGAGCCCGCGTGCCACAGAAGCCCACGCACCTAGAGCCCGTGCTCTGCAACAAGAGAAGCCACCACGATGAGAAGCCTGAGCACCACAATGAAGAGCAGCCCCTGCTCGCCGCAACTAGTGAAAGCCCATGCGCATCAACGGAGACCCAATGCAGCAATCAATCAATCAATAAATAGTAAAACAAAAAGAAAAGAAAATAACTAAATAGGGAATTCCCTGGTGGTCCAGTGTTAAAGAATCCACCTTCCGATGCAGCGGATGCGGGTTCAATCCCTGGTCAGGGAACTAAGATCCCACATGCCACGGGGCAACTTAGCCCATGTACCACAACTACTGAGCTCGCATGCCTCAACTAGAGTCCACGTGCCGCAAACTACAGAGCTCACGTGCTCTGGAACCCACTCACGACAACTACAGAGCCCCCATGCCCTGGAGCCTGCGTGCCACAACTAGAGAAGAGAAAACCCACACGCCACAACTAAAGAGAAGCCCACGCGCTGCAAAAGATCCCACATGCCTCAACAAAGATCCTGCGTGCTGCAAATAAGACCCAATGCAGCCAAAAATAAAGAAAATAAATAATAAATCTTTAAAAACAGAAAAGAACTAAATAAAAATTCTTAAACTTAAAAATATAATACATGAAGTGAAAAATTCATTGGATGGGCTTAACAACAGAATCAAGATGACAAAGGAAAGAGTCAGTGATCTTGAAGCTACATCAGTAGATAGGATCAATCTGAAAAAGAGAAAACGGTGAAAAAAATGAACAGAGCTTCAGGGACCTATTGAACAGTATCAAGAAGCCACCATGTATAACTGAAGGCCTGGAAGAGGAGGAGGAGGTGAGGGAGAGAGTATGAATATGAGAATATGGAAGTAAAGAAAATTTTGAAAAAATAATGCATGAAAATTTCCTCTATTTGAAGACAAGTTTATGGATTCCAGAAGCACAGTGAACCCCAAACAAGCAAAACTGCTTCATGAAAAGCAAACAAAAGTCTTCAAGAGGCAGCCAAAAGAAAATGACACACCAAAGACAGGGAAACAGTGATTGAATTAATAGCTGATCTCTCATCATAAACTATGGAAGTCAAAAGAGTAAAACAAACATCTCTAAAGTGCTTGAAGAAAAAGAACTGTCAATCCAGAATTCTATATCTAACTAATATATCCTTCAAAATGAAGGTGAAACAGACGTTTTTAGGTAAGAAAGAGCAAACAGAATTCATCACCAGATGATATGGACCACAATAAAGGCTAAAAGAAATTCTTCGGAATAAAGGGAAATGGTACTAGATGAAAAACACAAATCTTCAGGAGGCAAAGAAGAACACCATAAATGGTAAATATCTGGGTAAATATTGCGTTGGCCAAAAAGTTCGTTTGGGTTTTTTCATAAGAGCTTATGGAAAAACCTGAACAAACTTTTTGGCCAACCCAATATAAAAGACTTTTAGTTCTTAAATACTTAAAAATACATATGATTACTGAAAGAAAAATTGTAATACTGTCTTCTGGGGTTTATAATTTAAGTAGCTCTAATACATATGACAATAGACAACAGCATAAGTAACAATGGACAGAGGTGATGTGATGTAAAAGAATCTCTACAGTTACAAGATTTCTACACTTTACAAGAAGTGATACAATATTAACTATAAGTGAGTACGCTAAATAGACTGTAAAAAAGGTAAGGAAATATACTGAAATTGCTAGAGAAACACTACGAAACTAATGCAAACAGAAACAGCTCTATAAAACTGACACATCAAAAATTCTCTACATGCAAAAAGTTAAGTTGGACCCCTTATTCATATGATATATAAAAGTAACTCAAAATGGATCATATACTTAAATGTAAGAGCTAACACTATAAAACTCTTAGAATGAAACTGGAGTAAATTCTTCATGACTCAGGGTTGGATAATGGTTTCTTAGATCCAACACCAAAAGCAGAGGCAACAAGAGAAATAATAGATAAATTGGAATTTTCCAAACCTAAAACCTTTTTTTCTGCAAATGATACCATCAAGTAAAAAACCCCATAGAATAAAATACTTACAAGATATATATCTGATAAGGAACTTATACCCAGAACATATAACTCAATAATAAAAAGATCTGGACTTCCCTGGTGGTCCAGTGGTTAAGACCCCATGCTTCCACTGCAGAGGGCTTGGGTTTGATCCCTGGTTGGGGAACTAAGATCCCACATGCTGCAAGGCATGGCCAAAAATAAATAAATAAAACCTTAAAAAAATTTAAAAAGGCATGGTTAAAAAAAAAAAAAAAAGATAAATATCCTAATTAAAAACTGGGGCAAGGATCTGAATAGCCATTTCTCCAAAGAAAACACATAAATGACCGTGAAAAGCCCGTGAAAAGATGTCTAACACTCATTAAAGAAATACAAATCAGGTTTCCCTGGTGGTGCAGTAGTTAAGAATCCACCTGCTAATGCAGGAGACACGGGTTCGAGCCCTGGTCCAGGAAGATCCCACATGCTGCGGAGCAACTAGGCCCATGTGCCACAACTGCTGAGCCTGCGCTCTAGAGCCCACGAACCACAACTACTGAAGCCCACACGCCTAGAGCCCATGCTCCACAACAAGAGAAGCCACTGCAATGAGAAGCCCGTGCACCGCAACGAAGAGTAGCGCCAACTCGCCACAACTAGAGAAAGCCCATGCGCAGCAACAAAGACCCAACGCAGCCAAAAGGAGAAGCCACTGCAATGAGAAGCCCGTGCACCGCAACGAAGAGTAGCGCCAACTCGCCACAACTAGAGAAAGCCCATGCGCAGCAACAAAGACCCAACGCAGCCAAAAGGAAATAATTAAAATAAATAAATTTATAAAAAAATAAAAAGGAAATACAAACCAACACCACAATGAGATACCACGAGGATGGCCAAAATCAAAAGATAAACAAATCCTGTCAGCAAGAATGTGGAGAAATCAGAACCCTCATATATCGCTGTTGAGAGTTTAAAATGGTGTGGCTGCTTCGGCAGCTCCTCAAAAAGTTAAACACAGTTACTACATGGGTCAAAAATTCCACACCCAAAGAAATGAAACCATACATCTACACAAAAACATGTATGGAAATGTTCAAAACAGCATTATTCAGAATAGCTAAAATATAGATAAAATCTAAATGTCGATCAACTAATGAGTGAACAAATAAAATGTGCCAGATCCGGACAATGGAATGTTATTCAACAAAAAAAAGGAATAAAGTTCTGATACATGCTAAAACATGAGTGAACCTTAAAAACATTTTGCTAAAAGAAAAAAGCCACTCACGCAAAGTCACGACACAGTGTATGACTCCATCTATAAGAAATGTCCAGAACAGAGACAGAGATTAGATTACTGGTTGCCAGGAGTAGGAGAGGTTTGATAATGAGGAGTGGCTGCTAGTGAACAAAGAAGCTTCTTTTTGAAGTGATAAAAATGTTCTAAAATTGATAATGGCAATAGCTGCACAATTCTGTCAATATAGTGAAAACTACTGAATTGTACACTTTAAATGGCTGAACTGTATGATATGTGAATTTTATATCATTAAAACCATTTTTTTAAAAGTAACTTTGGGGGACTTCCCTGGTGGCTCAGTGGTTAAGAAGAATCTGCCTGCCAGTGCAGGGGACACAGGTTCAAAGCCCTGGTGTGGGAAGATTCCACATGCCGCATAGCAACTAAGCCCGTGCACCACAACTACTGAGCCTGCTCTCTAGAGCCCGCAAGCCACAACTACTGAGCCCACGCACCTAGAGCCCGTGCTCCACTACAAGAGAAGCCACTGCAATGAGAAGTCCACACACTGCAATGAAGAGTAGCCCCCACTCACCACAACTAGAGAAAGCCCACGTGCAGCAACAAAGACCCAACGCAGCCCCCCAAAAAAATTAATCTTTTTTTTGAAGTACGTTTCAAATATATTAAAAAGAAAAATAAATGAGACAAACAGAAAATAACTTCATAAAATGGTAGATGTAAACCCAATCACATATTTACATTAAATGTGAAGAGACTAAACTTAAGAGACTAGTTAAAAGGCAGAGTATGTTGGCACAGATATAAAAGTGAAACCTAATTATATAATATATCGTCTATAATAGACATGCTGTAATGAGACACAAACAGGTCAAAAGTAAATGGATTAAAAAAAAAGATATACCATACAAATCGAAAGTATAAGATGGTAAGTAGCTATACTTAATATCACATACAAAAGAGATTTCAAGACCTAGAAAATTAGTGATGATAAATGGGGACACTTTATAATGATAAATGTCAAAAAATGAGCCATAATAATCATAAATGTGTACTTAATAACAATGCTTCAAAATATACATATAGCAAAAACCAACACAAGTACAAAATTCCACAAACACAGTAAGATATTTTAACACCTCTGTCTCAGTAACTGACAAAATTAGACACTCCCCCCCCGCCCGCAAAAAAAATCAATAATCTGAGCAATACTAAAACCACCATACGCATTCCTTTCAGGTGACTATGGTACATTCACCACAAGACTCAATGAATTAAAAGGAATGAAATCATACGAAGGCAACTTCCCTGGTGGCGCAGTGGTTAAGAATCCGCCTGCAAATGCAGGGGACGCGGGTTCCAGCTCTAGTCTGGGAAAATCCCACACGCCATGGAGCAACTGAGCCTGTGCGCCACAACTACTGAGCCTGCGCTCTAGAGACGAGCCACAAATACTGAGCCCGCATGCTGCAACTACTGAAACCCACGGGTCTAGAGCCCATGCTCCGCAACAAGAGAAGCCCGCGCACCTCAACGAAGCCCACAAGCAGCAGCCAAGACCTAACGCAGCCAAAAATAAAATTTAAAAAATAAAGAAAGAAAGAAATCTTACAAAGTATGTTCCCTGACCATGCTAGGGGAAAAAGCTATAAAATTAATTAACAACCTAAGATTTCACCTAAAGAATCTACAAAGGTGCAAACTAAACCCAAAGTGAGAAGAAAGTAAATAGTAAAGAGCAGAAAAAAATGAGACAGAAACACTAAGGAAAATTTAAAATCAAAGACTGTCCTTTGGAAAGATAAAGTTGATAAACTTCTAGCTAAAATAATTTAAAACATACACAAAAATTACCAATATCAGGAATAAAGGAGGAATTATCACTATAGAACCCACAGATACTAAAAAACCAAAGATTATTAACTTTACACTAACCAATTCAACAACTTAGATGAAATGGAAAAGTGCCTTGAAAAATACAATTTACCAAAATTGACAAGATGAAACAAAATCTGAAGAGCCCTTAAGTTGAATCCATCATCAAAATCCTTCCCCAAAATACAACTCTAGGCTCAGATTTTTTCACTGGTAAATTCCATCAACCACCAAGGAGAAAATAGAATCAATCTCACACAAACACTTCTAGAAAATAGACTACTTCTGAAATCATTTTCTAAGTTCAGCACAAAAAATACTAATGAATATACCAATACTACCAAAACGTAAAAAGAAACTACAAAAAAAATTACAGACTAACATCTCTGAAGTACACAGATGCAAAAATATTTAATAAAAATACTAGCAATGTAAATCCTGCAATATAAAAAAAGAATAATACACCATGACCAAGCAGAGTTTATCCCAGGAATACAAGGTTGATATAACATTTGAAAATACAACAATCAAATTCATCATATTAATTCTGCAAAAACATCACATAATCATCTCAACAGTTGCAGAAAAGGCATTTGACAAAACAACATCCGTTCATGTCATAAACTGTCACAAAACTAGGAAGAGAAGAGACCCTACTCAACCTGTTAATCATATCTTTTCATTCTGTATTTTTGATACTTTGAGGCCCTTGCTGACCTTGGAGGGCTGTCGCTCCCAAGGCTAGCTAATTCCTGGAGATAGCAAACATCTCCCCAGCTTGCTTTCATATGCAAACCAACCAACTCAAAGCTCATACCCCCAACCATCTCTATCTATTTTACACTGGCTACTATATTCCCCTGCCCTAATCACCCCAGGGCCAGGTACCAGACAACTAGGGGCAGACCCCATACCCCAAAGCCCTTGATATTATTCAAACTAGACAATCCTAAACCTGATTACGAGTCCTTGACTATTTCTTCCCACAGAAACCAAAATAAAGGCTCTTGCCTTTACTTTCTCCCGTTCACACCTGCTGCATCCTAATTAGGGTGCTTCCCCATGTGTCTTCCTAGGCTGTGGTATACCCGCCCTCCTCTGGGGAATCTGTGAGTATAAAGAATTATCTTTTCAATGGCAATCATCTCCTGATCTGTTAGCCTTCCCTGCCATACTTCAGCAATAATAAAACCTGTATTTTAAAACAACCTGATAATGATCATCAATAAAAGTCTACAGCTCACATAATTAATAGCATAAAACTGAATGCTTTCCGCAACGAATGGGACCAAGACCTAAGTGCATGCGATAAGGGAAGAAAGTAAAAATACAAACTGGAAAGAGGTAAAAAGCTTTATAACGTGATCACTATTAGAAAAATCGAATCAAGTTGTCTACAAAAAAACTCATAGGGGCTTCCCTGGTGGCTCAGTGGTTGAGAGTCTTCCTGCCGATGCAGGGGACACGGGTTCGTGCCCCGGTCCAGGAAGATCCCACAGGCCACGGAGCAGCTGGGCCCATGAGCCATGGCCGCCAAGCCTGAGCGTCCGGAGCCCAGAGCCTGTGCTGCTCAACGGGAGAGGCCACAGCAGTGAGAGGCCTGTGTACCGCAAAAAAAAAAAAAAAAAAAAAAAAAAAAAAAAAAAAAAAAAAAGAAACCAAAGGCTGAAAACTACAAAACACTACTCAGGAAAACACAAAGATGACCTAAATAAATGAAGAGATATGCCATGCTAATGAACAGGAATATCTAACATTGTCAACATGTCAATTCTGCGCAAATTGATCTACAGATTCAAAGCAATTGCAATCATAATCCCATCAGCCTTTCAGAGAAATGCAAAAGCAAATATCAAACTTTTTATGGAAGTGCTAAGGACTTAGCAAAGCAATCTTGAAAAAGATGAAAAAGATTGAAGGACTTGCAAATCTGATTTCAAGACTTTTCTATAAAGTGACAAATAAAAGTTTGGTAATGATATAGGACAGACCAACAGATCAGTGTAACAGAATAATGATTTCTGAAATAGAACCCACTTCTGCAGCCATGTAGTGTTTCACCAAAGCAACCCAGTGAGGAAAGGAAACTCTTCTCAATAAAATAGTGCAGGGCTTCCCCGGTGGCACAGTAATTAAGAATCCGCCTGCCAATGCAGGAGTCATGGGTTCAAGCCCTGGTCCGGGAAGATCCCACATGCCGCAGAGCAACTAAGCCCATGCACCACAACTACTGAGCCTGCACTCTAGAGCCCGTGAGCCACAACTACTGAGCCCACATGCCACAACTACTGAAGCCCACGCACCTAGAGCCCGTGCTCTGCAACAAGAGAAGCCCTCACTCGCCACAACTAGAGAAAAGCCCACATGCAGCAACGAAGACCCAATGCAGCCAAAAAAATAAAATAAATAAATTTTTTTAAAGTTACATTTTAATAAAATGGTGCAGAAACAATTATGCAAAAAACCTGTACAACTTAATTTGAGATGCATCACAGACCTAAATATAAATTAACAAAAGCAAAAAGTTTTAGAGGAAACAAAGGAAATTACCTTCATGACTTCAGGGGTTAGGCAAAAGTGTCTTAGCTCACAGTAAGCAATAACTATAAAAGAAAAAACTGATAAATTAGACCATCAGACTTAGACATTTCTGCTCATCAAAAGGCACAGTTAAGAAAATAAATAGGAAACAACAGACTTGGAGAAAGTACTTACAAAACACTTATCTAACAGAGGACTGGTATCCAAGACATATAAGGACCTTCCGCAATGCAAAAAAAAAAGAAAGAAAGAAAGAAAAAAACAGACAGAGAAAAAATAAGGAGAGAAAGAAGGAAAAAGGCTAAAGCTTTAAACAAACTCTTCACAAGAGAAACACATGAATGGTCAATAAGCAAATTAAAATGTGTTCAATATCACTGGTCAATATGAAAATACAAAATAAAACCACAATAATACCACTTCCAGTCAAGATGGAATGAAAGAGACCAGATTTAGCCTTTTGCATGAAATAATAAAAACCTAACAAAATGTATGAAACAATAATACTGAAGATTTTAGACAAGTAACAAAAGACAGTGAACCCTGGGAGACAAGAAACAAACAACACAAGCATACATTTGCCCAGCTTACTGCCTTGAGAGTCTCCAGGCCGTGGAAGGAACCCAGGCAGAACCTGTGGGCTCCCCAAGTTGAGGAAATGGAGCTGGGAGTCCAAGGAAGCCAAGGTAGCTAGAGCTCACAAGGGAGACCAGCACTGAGTAGAAAGCTGGAGAGAGAGAGAAAAATGAAGAGATCTACAGAGGCTCACCCTACAATATGTTGAGTAACTAATCAGCACTTGCTTGTGAGAGAACTATGCAAGGCCAGGGAAAGAACCACCAAACATTTAGAAGTGACAGCACCCACACCTCACACAAGGATACAAATAATGGCTGTTCTCGAAAGCCAGAATAGAAAACCAACTAATTCATACTGCATCAGAGTACTAAGAAGCATAATGCCTCAGAAGGAGGGGAAAAATTAACCTAGACTCTAAACCTAGCTCTGGTCCATTCAAACAAAACATAAAAGCAAGACCCAAAAGCAACAAACTCTTTTCCAGTAACTTAACCATGTCATAGAACAAAGTCCAAAAATATTTTTAGGCATACTTTATAAAACAGAGAATCTAACAAAATAAAATTCACGGCCTTTCTCACCTTCTGAGATGGCCCACACTCTGTCTGTGGAGTGTGTTTCTCTCTAAATAAATCCACTTCTTACCTATCACTTTGTCTCTCACTGAATTCTTCCTGCGATGAGACATCAAGAACCTGAGCTTCATTAAGTCCTGAGACCAATTGTTCTACAGGAACTGAGACAGATCAGTGTAACAGAATAATGATTTCTGAAATAGAACCCACTTCTGCAGCCATGTAGTGTTTCACCAAAGCAACCCAGTGAGGAAAGGAAACTCTTCTCAATAAAATAGTGCAGGGCTTCCCCGGTGGCACAGTAATTAAGAATCCGCCTGCCAATGCAGGAGTCATGGGTTCAAGCCCTGGTCCGGGAAGATCCCACATGCCGCAGAGCAACTAAGCCCATGCACCACAACTACTGAGCCTGCACTCTAGAGCCCGTGAGCCACAACTACTGAGCCCACATGCCACAACTACTGAAGCCCACGCACCTAGAGCCCGTGCTCTGCAACAAGAGAAGCCCTCACTCGCCACAACTAGAGAAAAGCCCACATGCAGCAACGAAGACCCAATGCAGCCAAAAAAATAAAATAAATAAATTTTTTTAAAGTTACATTTTAATAAAATGGTGCAGAAACAATTATGCAAAAAACCTGTACAACTTAATTTGAGATGCATCACAGACCTAAATATAAATTAACAAAAGCAAAAAGTTTTAGAGGAAACAAAGGAAATTACCTTCATGACTTCAGGGGTTAGGCAAAAGTGTCTTAGCTCACAGTAAGCAATAACTATAAAAGAAAAAACTGATAAATTAGACCATCAGACTTAGACATTTCTGCTCATCAAAAGGCACAGTTAAGAAAATAAATAGGAAACAACAGACTTGGAGAAAGTACTTACAAAACACTTATCTAACAGAGGACTGGTATCCAAGACATATAAGGACCTTCCGCAATGCAAAAAAAAAAGAAAGAAAGAAAGAAAAAAACAGACAGAGAAAAAATAAGGAGAGAAAGAAGGAAAAAGGCTAAAGCTTTAAACAAACTCTTCACAAGAGAAACACATGAATGGTCAATAAGCAAATTAAAATGTGTTCAATATCACTGGTCAATATGAAAATACAAAATAAAACCACAATAATACCACTTCCAGTCAAGATGGAATGAAAGAGACCAGATTTAGCCTTTTGCATGAAATAATAAAAACCTAACAAAATGTATGAAACAATAATACTGAAGATTTTAGACAAGTAACAAAAGACAGTGAACCCTGGGAGACAAGAAACAAACAACACAAGCATACATTTGCCCAGCTTACTGCCTTGAGAGTCTCCAGGCCGTGGAAGGAACCCAGGCAGAACCTGTGGGCTCCCCAAGTTGAGGAAATGGAGCTGGGAGTCCAAGGAAGCCAAGGTAGCTAGAGCTCACAAGGGAGACCAGCACTGAGTAGAAAGCTGGAGAGAGAGAGAAAAATGAAGAGATCTACAGAGGCTCACCCTACAATATGTTGAGTAACTAATCAGCACTTGCTTGTGAGAGAACTATGCAAGGCCAGGGAAAGAACCACCAAACATTTAGAAGTGACAGCACCCACACCTCACACAAGGATACAAATAATGGCTGTTCTCGAAAGCCAGAATAGAAAACCAACTAATTCATACTGCATCAGAGTACTAAGAAGCATAATGCCTCAGAAGGAGGGGAAAAATTAACCTAGACTCTAAACCTAGCTCTGGTCCATTCAAACAAAACATAAAAGCAAGACCCAAAAGCAACAAACTCTTTTCCAGTAACTTAACCATGTCATAGAACAAAGTCCAAAAATATTTTTAGGCATACTTTATAAAACAGAGAATCTAACAAAATAAAATTCACGGCCTTTCTCACCTTCTGAGATGGCCCACACTCTGTCTGTGGAGTGTGTTTCTCTCTAAATAAATCCACTTCTTACCTATCACTTTGTCTCTCACTGAATTCTTCCTGCGATGAGACATCAAGAACCTGAGCTTCATTAAGTCCTGAGACCAATTGTTCTACAGGAACTGAGACCCCCACACTCAGGTGGAGGATGGCGACTACCTGCTGAGCACAAGCACTAGACCCCAGACTGTTCAGACCAGAAAGTTGATGACTAAGATTCTTAAAGCACCACACTGTTACTTCACAACATATCAATGAGAAGAAAGTCATGAATCCTACAGCCCTCACCCCCAAATGTTGCCTTTAAAACTGCTCCCCTGAAAGCCACTGCGGAGTTTGGGTCTCGAGCATGAGCTGCCTGTTCTCCTTGCATGACCCTGAAATAAACCTTTCTCTGCTCCAAAAGACAAAAAAAAAAAAAAAAAAAAGACATATACAGAAGCAGGAAATTATACCCCATAATAAAACAAAAACCAGTCAAACCTTGAAATGCCAATCTTGAAATGACAAGAAGAATTAGTATACAAGTCCTTTCAAACAATTATTATGAATACAGTTCATACGTTCAAGGAGACAGAGGAATATTAAACTTGTTAAGTAGAAACATCAAATAAAAAAAGTGAACTTCTAAAGATGAAAACCATAAGGTCTAAGAGGAAAAACATACTGTATGAGATTTACAGCACATGAAACCAAGTAATAGTTACTAACCAAAATGAAACAGGAAAAAAAGTACTTTTAAAAAATGAATAGGGCTTTCCTGGTGGCGCAGTGGTTGAGAGTCTGCCTGCTGATGCAGGGGACACGGGTTCGTGCCCCGGTCCAGGAAGATCCCACAGGCCACGGAGCAGCTGGGCCCGTGAGCCATGGCCGCTGAGCCTGTGCGTCCGGAGCCTGTGCTCCGCAATGGGAGAGGCCACGGCAGTGAGAGGCCCGCGTACCACCAAAAAAAAAAAAAAAAAAAAAAATGAATAGAGCATAGATTAGCTTTGAGACAACTTCAAGAAGCCAAGTACACTTATAAATGGAGCCACAAAGGAGATAATACAGAAAAATATACTTGAAGAAGTAACATCAACCATTTTCCAAATTTGATGAAAACTATAAACAGCTAGAACAAAGCACTCTTTAAATAAACACCAAGCAACTGAAACATGAAGAAATGTAAACCAAAACATATTATGATCAAATCGCCTACAACCAGAAATAAAGATCTTCAAAGCAGCCAGAGAAAAAGGACCTATTACATTACACACTGCAGAATCAAAGAAAGTTGAAATGGTTATATTAGTTTCATATAAAGTAGAATTAATAAAAATCAACAATATTGGGACTTCCTGGTGGCACAGTGGTTAAGAATCCGCCTGCTGGTGCAGAAGACACAGGTTCGAGCCCTGGTCCGGGAAGATCCCACATGCCGCGGAGCAACTGGGCCAGTGCGCCACAACTACTGAGCCTGCTCTCTAGAGCCTGCAAGCCACAACTACTGAGCATGTGCCACAGCTACTGAAGCCTGGGTACCTAGAGCCTGCGCTCCACAACAAGAGAAGCCACCACAATGAGAAGCCCACGCACCACAACAAAGAGTAGCCCCCACTCGCCACAACTAGAGAAAGCCTGCACGTAGCAATGAAGACCCAACGCAGCCAAAAATTTTAAAAAATAAAATTTTAGGGATTCCCTGGTGGCGCAGTGGTTGAGAATCCGCCTGCCAATGCAGGCGACACGGGTTCGTGCTCCGGTCCGGGAAGATCCCACGTGCCGCGGAGCGGCTGGGCCTGTGAGCCACAAAAAGAATTTTCTCTGACCATAATGTAACTAATTTAGAAATAAATGATGGAAAAAATCTCAATATTTGGAATCCAAATATACCTCTAAATAACCAATGGGTCAAAGAAGAAATCCAAAGAGAAAATATACAGTATTTTAAAATAAATGAAAATGAAAAAAAAATTTACCGAACTTTGTGGAAGGCAGTTAAAAGAAATAAATGAGGGGGAAATTTATAGCACTAAATGCCTGTTTTCTAGAAAAGAAACAACTCAAATCAATCACTTCACCTTGCACCTTACGAACCTAGGTAAGCAAAGAATAAAAGATCAGAACAGAAATCAATGTAACATAAAACAGAAAAAACAAAGGACTTCCCTGGCAGTCCAGCGGTTAAGACTCTGCCCTTCCACTGCAGGGGGCGTAGTTCGATCCCCAGTCAGGGAAGTAAGACCCTGCATGCCGCAAAAAAACAAAACAGTGAACAATGAAATCTAAGGCTATACTTCATCCATTTCTGGGAGGATGGAATAGAAAGAAGTACTTTTTCCCATTCCTCCTACTAAATACAAACAAAAACTGTGGACATTAAAAATAAAATAAATATATTCTGAGGCTTCCCTGGTGGCACAGTGGTTGAGAATCTGCCTGCTAATGCAGGGGACACGGATTCAAGCCCTGGTCTGGGAGGATTCCCCATGCCGCGGAGCAACTAGGCCCATGAGCCACAATTACTCAGCCTGCGGGTCTGTAGCCTGTGCTCCGCAACAAGAGAGGCCGCAATAGTGAGAGGCACGTACACCACGATGAAGAGTGGCCTCCGCTTGCCACAACTAGAGAAAGCCCTCGCACAGAAATGAAGACGCAACACAGCAAAAATAAATAAATTAACTAATAAACTCCTACCTCCAATATCTTCAATCAATCAATAAATATATTCTGAAAGGTGGTGAGAAGGCAAATTAACTAGAGACCACAGGACCCAAGAAACAACATGGCAGTGAGCTCCCTGGACTTTCTTTTTGCCTAATATATCTAACTCTTGGAATGGAAGAAGTCAGCAACCCAAAAGCACCACCAAGCACAGCCCAAACAAGAAGTCCCAACGAAAGGCTTCTCTCTCTAGACAAAGGACCAGGAAGAGGGCATAATAGCTAGAAAGAAAACTGTTAGACAGTAGCTGCTCATCACAGGAAAAACTGACCCTACCCACTCCTGCAATGCTCAAGTGGGGAACAAACTTAGACATCCACCTTTGTGATTCTATAAATCAGCTGAAGACTCCCACTGGGGTAGTGTAAGAGCAGGTCAAGTAAGGAATCAGAACTTTCAACCTCACTAACAGGTAATGAGCACCTTTCCCCATGCTATCAATGAAGACAACACGGGAAGCCTGGACTTCCACCCCCATCTGGCAGTAATGAGGGAACCCATCCTGTCCTCACTGGTATGGTATCAGTAAAAGTCAAGCACAGAATCAGGCCTTTCACCAACACACAGTGTTAAATGAGGCCACATCCATTGTGGAGATCAAGTATGGAACCATAACTCCGAACTCTGCTTGGCATTAATAAGCAGCTTCCCTCAAATGTCAACAGAGGCCAAGTAGGAAACCTGAACTTCACCCCTACCTGCTATAAGGAGAAGGTGCCCTCACTCTTCCCCTGTCAGACAAATGTCAGAGAAAGAAAGCCAGGTAAAACAGGTTTATAAAAGATGCAAAGTCCCATAACATAATATAAAAATGTTCAAGTTTCAATGAAAAATCAGCATTGAGATGTTTGTAATCTTTCTGTTTGTGTTTTTTTGTTTTTGGCTGTGCAGTGGGGCTTGTGGAATCGTAGTTCCCCGACCAGGGATTGAACCCGCACCCTTGAGAGTGAAAGCACAAAGTCCTAACCACTGGAACACAGGGGATTCCAAGATGTTTGTAATTTTAACATCTGACATGAATGTTAGAATCATCTAGGGCTTCCCTGGTGGCACAGTAGTTGAGAGTCCGCCTGCCGATGCAGGGGACATGGGTTCGTGCCCCGGTCTGGGAAGATCCCACATGCC
>NC_041224.1:18988511-19004550 GCF_002837175.3 Physeter macrocephalus
GGGCTTCCCTGGTGTCACAGTAGTTGAGAGTCCGCCTGCCGATGCAGGGGACATGGGTTCGTGCCCCGGTCTGGGAAGATCCCACATGCCGCGGAGTGGCTGAGCCCATGAGCCATGGCTGCTGAGCCTGCACGTCCATAGCCTGTGCTCTGCAATGGGGAGAGGCTACAGCAGTGAGAGGCCCGCGTACCGCAAAAAAAAAAAAAAAAAAAAAAAGAATCATCTAATGAAGATTTTAAAGCAGCCCTGATAAAAATTATTCAACACACAATTATGAACATAAAAATGAAAACTAAAAAACTTTAGCAAAAAATTGAAGATATAAGGAAGAACAAAATGGAAATTTTACAACTGAAAAGTACAGTAAGAAAGAGCTCACTGGATGACCTCAAGAGCAGAAAGAGAGGAAAAGAATCAGTGAACCAGAAAATATTACAGTGAAAATTGCTCAATGTAAACAACAGAGAGAAAACAAACTGAAAAAAAAAAAAATGAAAAGAGCCTTGGGATTTCCCTGGTGGTCCAAGTGGGTAAGACTCCATGCTCCCAATGCAGGGGGCACAGGTTCAATCCCTGGTCAGGGTGCTAAGATCCCACATGCCACACAGCTAAAAAATGCTAATCACCTGAGTCTTCGGCAAGTCGTAATAGTAACATCAAAGATCACTGATGACAGATCACCATGACAAATATAATAATGAGAAAGTATGAAACATTGCAAGAATTACCAAAATGTGATACAGAAACATGAAGTGAGCAAATGCTGTTAGAAAAATGGCGCAGACAGGCTTGCTCGATGAAGAGCTGCCACAAACCTTCAATTTGCTAAAAAAAGAAAATAAGTGCATCTGTGAGGCACAATAAAGTGAAGCGCAATAAAACGAGGTATGCCTATGTAGGGAAAACATAATTTAAAAGAGAGCAGTTTTCTCATCAGAAACCACAGAGGCCATAAAAACATGGCACGACAATAAAAGAGGAAGCCTCAAGGAAAATGAAAAAAATATATTAAACTGAATGAAGGGACTTCTCCAGTGGCTCAGTGGTTAAAAATCTGCCTGCCAATGCAGAGGACACGGGTTCGATCCCTGGTCCAGGAAGATCCCACATGCCGCAGAGCAACTAAGCCCAGGCGCCACAACTACTGAGCCCACAAGCCACAACTCCTGAGCCCACACGCCACAACCACTGAAGCCCGTGCACTCTAGGGCACACGTGCCGCAACTACCGAGCCTGCATGCTGCAACTACTGAAGCCCACGCGCCTACAGTCTGTGCTCTGCAACAAAGAGAAGCCATCGCAACGAGAAGCCCGTGCACTGCAACAAAGAGTAGCCCCCACTCGCCACAACTAGAGAAAGCCCGCACGCAGCAACAAGGACCCAACACAGCCAAAAATAAATAAAATTTTTTAAAAAACTGAATGAAAATGAAAACATAACATACCAAAACTTGGGGGACATAGCCAAACCAGTGGAAAGAGGGAAGTCTGTAACAATGCAAAGAAAAGTGGAAAAGTCTCAAATCAATACAGTAGTCTTAAGATTCCACCTCAGGAAACAAAAAAATAAGTAAACACAAAGCAAGCAGAAGGAAGTAAAAAAATATACAGCAGAAATCACTGAAATTTAAAATAGAGAAAAAATGACTTCCCTGGTGGCACAGTGGTTAAGAATCCACCAGTGCAGGGGACACAGGCTCAAGCCCTGGTCCAGGAAGATCCCGACACTGCGGAGCTGAGCCCACATGTCACAGCTACTGAGCCCGCGTGCCACAGCTACTGAAGCCCACATGCCTAGAGCCTGTGCTCCGCAACAAGAGAAGCCACCGCAATGAGAAGCCCGCATGCTGCGACGAAGAGTAGCCCCCACTTGCCGCAACTAGAGAAAGCCCATGTGCAGCAACAAAGACGCAGTGCAACCAAAAATAAATAAATTAAATAAATTTTTAAAATAAATAAATAAAATAGAAAAAAAGAAAATCAACAAAACTAGGAGCTGGTCCTTTGAAAAGATCAATAAAATTAATTATCGATTAATTAATCAATCAAATAAACCTCTATCAACACCTGACAAATAACAGGAATGAGACAGGGGCTATCAGTACAAATCCTGCAGACATCAAAAGGGTAAGGGAATGCTACCAACAACTTCACACACATAAATATCACAGATTAGACCAAATGGATCCCTTCCTGAAAAATTACAAACTACTCCAACTCACCAATCATGAAACTGATAACTTGAATAGCCCTATATTTAAAATGTTTAATTTGTACTTTAAAAACTACCAAAAAAAATAGGAAGGTCCAGATAGTTTCAAAGGAGAACTGTACCAAATGTTTAAAGAAAAATTAACACCAATTCTATGAAATCTCTTCCAGAAAATGAAGGAGCATTTCCCAACTCATTTTATGAAGGTAGTATTACTCCAATACCCAAACCAAAGAGTATGAAAAGAAAAAACTATAGATAATATGTCTCATGAATAGAGACACAAAAATCCTTAACAAAATAAGAACAGAATCCCATAATATATAAAAGGAATTATATGCCATGATCAAATGGGGCTTACTCCAAGACTGGTTAAATATGCAAAATCAGTGAATGTAATCTACCATATTAACAGGCTAAAGGAAAAAAATTACATGCATCAATTGATGCAGAATAATTAACAAAATTCAACACCCATGCATGACTTTCAAAAAGCTGAGAATAATAGGAAAATAGGTAAATTTCCTCAACTTCATATAGAACACCTACAAAAATAACCTACTTAGTGACATCCTACTTAGTGGTTTGCATCACTGAGTGAAAGCCTTGCCCCTAAGGTCAGAAAAAAGTATGTCCACTCTCAACAATCTTAATGAACATGGTGCTGAAATTTCTAGTCAAAACAATTAGGCAAGCATAAAAGGGCATATAAATTGAGAAGGAAGAAATAAAAATAACCCTATCTGCAGATGACACAATAATCACAAAACTCCCAGAATAAATGAATTCAAAAAGGTCATAGGATGGGGCTTCCCTGGTGGCGCAGTGGTTGAGAGTCCGCCTGCCAATGCAGGGAACGTGGGTTCGTGCCCCGGTCCGGGAAGATCCCAGATGCCAAGGAGCGGCTGGGCCCATGAGCCACGGCCGCTGAGCCTGCACGTCCAGAGCCTGTGCTCCGCAACGGGAGAGGCCACAACAGTGGGAGGCCCGCGTACCGCAAAAAAAAAAAAAAAAAAAAAGGTCATAGGATGCAAGATACATATAAAAATCAGCTGTTATTTTGAAACACTACCAATAAATGCATGGACACCAAAATTAAACATACAACATTATATACAATTGCTTCCCCCCAAATTAAATACTTATAAATCCACAAAACATGCACAGGACTTACAGGCTGAAAACTATGCCAAACTGAACAACAACAACAACAAAAAAAGGAAGACCTAAATAAATGGAAAAACACAGAACGTTCATGGATTAGAAGACTCAACAGAGTAAAGATGTCAGTTCTCCACAAACTGATATTCAGTTTAATGGTATCCTATCAAAATTCTAGCAAGATTTTTAGACAGATAAAGACAGGTTATTCTAAAATATACTCTTTTTTTTTTTGGCTGCTTTGGGTCTTCATTGCTGCGTGCTGGCCTCCTCTAGTTGCGGCAAGCAGGGGCTACTCTTTGTTGCGGTGGCTTCTCTTGTTGCGGAGCATGGGCTCTAGGCACGCAGGCTAGCAGGCTCAGTAGTTGTGGCTCATGGGCTCTAGAGTGCAAGCTCAGCAGTTTGTGGCCCACGGGTTTAAATGCTCCGCAGCATGTGGGATCTTCCTGGACCAGGGCTCAAATCCGTGTCCCCTACATTGGCAGGCGGATTTTTAACCACTGCGCCACCAGGGAAGTTCCTATACATGTTTGTAAAAACCAACAACGCAGACCTCCCTGGTGGCGCAATGGCTGGGGGTCCGCCTGCCAATGCAGGAGACACAGGTTTGGGCCCTGGTCCGGGAGGATGCCACGTGCCACGGAGCAGCTGAGCCCCTGCGCCACAGCTGCTGGGCCTACACTCTGGAGCCCGTGTGCACGGCTACTGGGCTCGCATGCTGCAGCTACTGAGGCCTGCTTGCCTGGAGCCTGTGCTCGGCGGCCGGGGAGGCCACTGCAGTAAAAGGCCCGCGCACCGCAGCGGGGAGTGGTCCCCGCTCACCGCAGCTGGAGAGGGCCCACACGTGGCAATGAGGCCTCAACGCAGCCAAAAATAAAATTAAAAATAAATAAGGACTTCCCTGGTGGGGCAGTGGTTAAGAATCCACCTGCCACTGCAGGGATCGAACACGGTTTCGATCCCCGGTCCAGGAAGATCCCATATGCCACGTAGCAACTGAGCCCACGTGTCACAACTACTGAAGCCCACGCACCTAGAGCCCAGGCTCTGCAACAAGAGTAGTTCCCGCTCGCCGCAACTAGAGAAAGCCCACGTGCAGCAACGAAGAACCAACACAGCCAAAAAAAATAAATAAATAAATAATTTTTAAAAAAAAATAATATAAGAAAATAAAAATAAATTTATTTTAAAAACACACATTTAAAATAAATAAAATAGGCTTCCCTGGTGGCGCAGTGGCTGAGAGTCCGCCTGCCGATGCAGGGGACATGGGTTCATGCCCTGGTCTGGGAAGATCCCACATGTCGCGGAGCGGCTGCGCCTGTGAGCCATGGCCGCTGAGCCTGCGCGTCCGGAGCCTGTGCTCCGCAAGGGGTGAGGCCGCAGCGGTGAGAGGCCCGCGTCCCGCAAAAAAATTAATTAATTAATTAATTAATAAAATAAAATAAAATAAAATAAAAACCAACAATGCAAAGAAACTAGATGGCCAAAACAATTTTGAAAAAAAATAAAGTGGAACGAATCATCTACCTCATTTCAAGAGTTATTTAATATATATCTACAGTAGTTAACACAGTGTGCTACTACTGCCAGCGAGACAGACACATAGATCAATGAAACAGAACAGAAAATCCAGAAATATACTCAAACAAAGATGCCCAGTTGATTCTGGACAAAGGTGCAAGGGTAATTCAATGGAGGAAAGACAGACTTTTCAACAAATAGCACTGGAACATTTGGAAAAAAAAAAAGAAAACAATCTTCATCTGAGTCTCACACCTTATATAAAAATCAACTCAAATGAATCAAGATTTAAATGTAGGGACTTCCCTGCTGGTCCAGTGGGTAAGACTCCAGCTTCCAATGCAGGGGGCCTGGGATCAATCCCTGGTCAGGGAACTAGATCCCACATGCCACAACTAAGAGCCTGCATGCTGCAACTAAGACCCAGCACAGCCAAAATAAGTAAATAAATATTTTTTAAAAAAAAAAAGATTTAAATGTGAAGCATAAAACTTAAAAAAAAAAATAGGGGAAAATCTTGGGATTTAGGGTTAAAGTTATTAGATTTGAGAATAAAAGCACAATCCATAAAAGGAAAAATCTGTAAGTTGGACTTCATCAAAATTCAAAACTATTACTCTGCAAAAAAAAAAAAAGTCCATTTGGAGGATAAAAACACAAGGTCCAGGGCTTCCCTGGTGGCACAGTGGTTGAGAGTCTGCCTGCCGATGCAGGGGGACACAGGTTCGTGCCCCAGTCCGGGAAGATCCCACATGCCGCGGAGCAGCTGGGACCGTGAGCCATGACCGCTAAGCCTGCGCATCCGGAGCCTGTGCTCCGCAACGGGAGAGGCCACAACAGTGAGAGGCCCACGTACCGCAAAAAAACAAAACAAAACAAAAAAACACAAGCTCCAAAAAAAACAAAACAAAACAAAACAAAAAAACACAAGCTCCAGCTGAGGAGAAAATAAGAGCAAATCATATATGTGACAAAGCATTCATATCCAGAATAAAGAACTTTCAAACTCTACAATAAAAAAGGTAAGCAAATGATGGAATGATCACTATTTAGAAAAGAATGACATGAACAACAGAACCACCTGATGCCCCAGACAACTGGGGGAGAAGAGAGCATATAGGAGCAGTGAGGAAAGCGGGAACTAAGGTTTCCTTTCCACCCCAGGCCTCATGGAGAGAAGAAGGCATATGTTCGACTGGCTCCTGACTATGATGCTTTCAATGCTGCCAACAAAATTGGGATCATCTAAATTGAGTCCAGCTGCCTAATTCTAAATATGTGTTTTCACAATCAGTCAATCAATAAACAAAGAGATTAGAAAATAGGCTAAAGTCATGTACAGACATTTGGCCAAAAGAGGATATACAGATAGCAAATAAGTACATGAAAGATTTTTTCAGCCATCAGGTAAATGCAAATTAAAACCACAATGAGATATCACTACACACCTATCAAAGTTACTAAACCAAAAGAATAGTGGCAATGTCAGAGGCTGGCAAGAAAGCTAAAAAACTGTATTACTCACAGATTGCTGGTGGAAATATAAAATAGTACAGCCACTAAAACTAAAAAACAAAAACCTAAACATGGAGCCACCATACAACTCAGCAACTCTACAAGTGGACATTCATCCCAGAGAAATGAAGACCTATGTTCACACAAATATCTGTACATCAATTTTTACCGTACAACAGCTTTATTCATAATAGCTCCAAACTATAAATACCTGAGATATCTTTCAGCTGAATCATTAAACAAACCACAGTATACCCATAATACAGAATAATGAGCAATGAAAGAAATGCAACTATTGATACATTCAACAATATGGATGAATCTCCAGAGAATTATGCTGAGTGAAAAAAAACCAATCCCAGAAAGTTACACGCTGTATGACTCCATTTATGTAACAGCTTGAAATGACAGAATTACACAACTGAAGAATATTTAGTGGGCAGAAGACCTGAACAGACAATTTTCCAAAGAAGACATACAGATGGCCAACAGGCACATGAAAAGGTGCTCAACATCACTAATCAGGAAAATGCAAATCAACACCACAGTGAGACATCACCTCACACCTCCTCTCAGAATGGCTATTATCAAAAAGAACACAAATAACAGGGACTTCCCTGGTGGCACAGTGGTTAATAATCCACCTGCCAATGCAGGGGACACGTGTTCGATACCTGGTCCGGGAAGATCCCACATGCCACGGAGCAACTAAGCCCGTGCGCCACAACTACTGAGCATGCACTCTAGAGCCCGAGCACAACTACTGAAGCCCACACGCCCTAGAGCCCATGAGCAGCAGCTACTGAGCCCACGCACCGCAACTACTAAAGCCCAAACGCCTAGAGCCCATGCTCCACAACAAGAGAAGCCAATGCAATGACAAACACGCACACAGCAACAAAAGAATAGCCCCCGCTTGCCACAACTAGAGGAAGCCTGCGCACAGCAACGAAGCCTCAACGCGGCCAAAAATAAATTTAAAAATTAAAGAAAAAAGAAAAAGAACACAAACAACAAATGTTGGTGAGGATGTGGAGAAAAGGGAACCCTTATGCATCATTAGTGGGAAAGTACATTGGTGCAGCCACTGTGGAAAAACAGTATGGCGGTTTTTCAAAAAACTAAGAATAGAACTAACATATGACCCAGCAATTCTACTCCTAGATATACACCTGAAAAAAATAAGAACACTAATTCGAAAAGATATTTCTACCCCAATGTTCACGGCAGCATTATTTACAATTGCCAAGATACAGAAACAACCTAAGTATCTATCAACAGATGAATGAATAAAGAAGATGTGACACACACATTACACACACACACACATATACATGTATATACATATACCATGCAACACTACTGGCCATAAAAAAGAATGAAATTTTGCCATTTGCAACAATATGGATGGACCTGGAGGGTATTATGCTACGTGAAATAAGTCAGAGAGAGAAAAACAAATACTGTATGCTTTCACTTATATGTGGAATCTAAAAAATAAAACAAATTAATGAATATAACAAAACAGAACAGACTCAGATGCAGAGAAAAAACTAGCGGTTACCAGTGGGGAGGGGCAAGACAGGGGTAGGGAATTAAGAGCTACAAACTACTATGTATAAAATAAATAAGCTATATTGCACAACACAGAAAACATAGCCAATATTTTATAATAACTAAAAGTGGAGTATAACCTTTAAAAACTGTGAATCACTATGTTATACACCTATAACTCACGTAATATTGTATATCAACTATACCTCAACAAAGAACAATAATTAAAAATATATATATATTAGTAGTTACAATGGACTAAGCCTGGGGGCAGAAAGGAAACAGGTGTAGCTGTAAAAAGATTACCATGAGGGATCCTTGTGGTAATGGATATGTTCTATTTGTTAACTGCATCAATTTCAATATCCTGGTGGGGTTACCATCCTACCGTTCTTCAAGATGTTATTAGCATTGGGGAAAATGGATAAATGGAAACTGGGTAAATAGTAATTATATTATTTCTTACACCTGTATGTGACTCTACATTTGACACAAAAGGTTTAATTAAAAAATAATTGTAGGGGGGCTTCCCTGGTGGCGCAGTGGTTGCGCGTCCGCCTGCCGATGCAGGGGAACCAGGTTCGCGCCCCGGTCCGGGAGGATCCCACATGCCGCGGAGCGGCTGGGCCCGCAACTAAGCCCATGCACCACAATTACTGAGCCTGCACTCTAGAGCCCGTGAGCCACAACTACTGAGCCCGCATGCTGCAACTACTAAAGCCCGCACGCCTAGAGCCCGTGCTCCGTAACAAAAGGCACCACAATGAGAAGCCTGCACGCTGCTATAAAGAGGGGCCCCCGCTCGCCCCAACTAGAGAAACCCCACGCAGCAATGAAGACCCAATGCAGCCAAAAATTAAATAAAAAGAGGTTTTTTTAAAAAATTGATTAAAAAAAATAATTGTAGGGACTTCCCTGGTAGTCCAGTGTTAAAGAATCTGCCTTCTAATGCAGGGGACATGGGTTCAATCCCTGGTCGGGGAACTAAGATCCCACATGCCGCGGGGCAACTAAGCCGGCACACCGCGACTACCGAGCCCTCACACCTCAACTAGAGAGTCCGCATGCTGCAAACTACAGAGCCCACACGCTCCGGAGCCCGCGCACCACAACTAGAAAGAGAAAACACACCACAACTAGAGAGAAGCCCACACACCGCAACGAATATCCCACATACCACAACTAAGACCTGATGCAGCCAAAAAATAATAAAATAAATAAATAAAAAATAAATGTAAATGAACAATCCAAAAAGGAAATTAAGAAAACAGTTAACTGCATTTATAAGACCATCAAAAAAGAAAGAAAGAAAACCTTGGGAATAAACTTATCCAGAGGCAAAAAACTTGTACACTGAAAACTACATAATGTTGCTGAAAAAAATTAAAGGTGACACAAATAAATGTAAGTTCACAGACTGGAAGAATGTTGTTAAGACATCATCACTATCCAAAGTGATCTACAGATTCAATGCAATTGATACCAAAATCCCATGAACATTTTACGCATAAATAGAAAAATTATTCCTAAAATTCGTTTGGAATCTCAAGGAACCCTGAACAAACACTAAAATCATGAAAATGAAGAACAAAGTCAGAGGACTCACACTTCCTGATTTCAAAACTTACTGCAAAGCTACAGTAACCAAAGTGGTCTGTACAGGCATAAAGGCAGACATATGGAAGAGAACAGAGAGCCCAGAAATAAATCCTTGCATGTACTACGGTCAAATGACTTTTGACAAGGACGCCAAACCATTCAATGGGGGAAAATCACCTTTTCAATAAATGATGCTAGGAAAACCGGATATCCACATGCAAAACAATAAAGTTGGACTCTTACCTTACACCGTATACAAAAATTAACCCAAAATGGATCAAAGACCTAAATAAATGTTAAGGGCTAAAACTTAAAAAACACTTAAAAGAGAAAATGTTAAAAAAAAAAAAAAAAGAGAGAAAGAAAATGTAAGGGAAATCTTCATGACACTGGATATGGCAATGATTTCTTGGACATGACACCAAAAGCACAGGCATCAAAAAACAAAAATAGGGATTCCCTGGTGCAGCAGTGGTTGAGAGTCCGCCTGCCGATGCAGGGGACACGGGTTTGTGCCCCAGTCTGGGAAGATCCCACATGCTGCGGAGCGGCTGGGCCTGTGAGCCATGGCCGCTGAGCCTGCGTGTCCAGAGCCTGCGCTCCGCAACGGGAGAGGCCACAACAGTGAGAGGCCAGCATACCGCAAAAAAATAAATAAATAAAAAATAGATAAACTGAACGTCATCAAAATTAAAACTTTTGTGCATCAAAGAACATTAGCATAAGAATGAAAAACCACAGAATAGGAGAAAATATTTGTAAATCATATATCTGATAAGGGTCTAGATCCAAAACTAGATAAAAGAATTCTTACAATTCAACAACAAAAAGACAAACAACCCAAATACAAAATGGGCAAAGAATTGAATAGGCATCTCTCCAAAGATTTACAAATGGCCAAAAAGAACATGAAAAGATGCTCAGCATCACTAACCATTAGGGAGATACAAATCAAAACCATAAGGAGGTAATACCACTTCATACCATTAACATAGCTATTATCAAAAAAATGAGCTGGAGGGGATGTGAAGAAATTGGAACCCTCTTGCATTGCCAGTAGGAACATAAAAGAGTGCAGCCATGGTGAAAAACATTTTGGCAGCTCCTCAGAAAGTTGAACATAGAATTACCATATGATCCAGCAATTTCACTCCTAGTATATACCCCAAAAAACTGAAAAGAGGGACTCAAGGAGATACCTGTACACCAATGTTCATAGTAGCATTATTCACAATAGTCAAAAGGTAGAAACAATCCAAGAGTCCATCAAAGCATGAATGGATAAACAAAATGCAGTACATACATACAATGGACTATTATTCAGCCATAAAAAGTAAATTCTGATGCAACTACAACATGGATGAACATTAAATGCTTTAATAACTAAGTGAAATAAAGGACAAATATTGCATGATCCCACTTAAATTAGGTATCTATAGCAGACAAAGTTCATAAAATAGAAACTAGAATACTAGAAGTTACCAGGGGCTGGGGAGAGGGTGGTAGGGGGATTTCTTTAATGGGTACAGAGTGTCTGTCTGGGATGATGAAAAAGTTCCAGAAATAGATACTGGTGATGGTTATACAACATTATGAATGTACCTAATGCCACTGAACTGAATTGCATACTCAAAAATAGTTAAAATGGTAAATTTTTTGTTGTATACATTTTAGCAGAATTAAAAAAGAAAACCTAACAACTAGACATTACTATGTCCATAGATTGAAAGATTCAAAACTGTAAATAGATGTCTCAAATTGATTTACAGAATCAATGCAAAGCTAATCAAAACATTAAATGGATTTTTCATGGAACAATAAGATTCTAAGTGGTTATCAAATGCAAAGAGCAAGAGGCAAAATATTAAAAAGAAAAAGACAAGAGGGAAATACTAATTTTATCTGACATATGCCCAGACTTTAAAAAGGTAGAGTAAAAAAAAAGAAAAAAAAAAGCTAGAGTAAAAAAGAAAAATAGAAGCTAGAGTAATTTTAAAACTGGTATCGGCATAAAGAACAGAAGAGCAAGTCCAGAAACAAATCTACACATATATGAACCGCTGATTCATGACACAGTGGCACAGTACAGCAAAAGTGGAAAGAATGGTGTTAAAGTAACTGGATGTTCCTTTTTAACATAATATATAATACATATTATGTGTACAGTATGTATAAAATATATAAATATATAATGTACATAAAATAAATACGTTTTTCCCCCATTTCATTCTATACATAAAATCAAATCGAGGGCTTCCCTGGTGGTGCAGTTGTTGGGAGTCCACCTGCCGACGCAGGGGACACAGGTTCATGCCCCAGTCCGGGAAGATCCCACATGCCGTGGACCGGCTGGGCCCGTGAGCCATAGCCACTGAGCCTGTGCTCCGCAACGGGAGAGGCCACAACAGTGAGAGGCCCACGCACCACAAAAAAAAAAAAAAAAAAAAAAAATCAAATCCAGATGAGTTGGTTATAGACCTAAATGTAAAAAGCACTTAAAAAAAATAATTCTTTTATAGGAAAATCATTTCATGACCTCTCGTTAGGAAAAGATTTAACAGGTTGCAAAAAACACTAAGCACCAAAAAAAAAAAAAAACCCTAAGAACAAAAAACACCCACCTGAAAATTCTGACTACAGTGAAATTGAGAACTTTGCATTAAAAGGATAAAAAATGAACCACTAACACAGAGAAGCCATCAGCAAGTCACAAGTGAGAAAATCTTAATGGCCTATAAATATACAAAAAGGGTTTCACCATCATTAGTAATCAGGGAATTGCAAAGTAAAAACCACAGTGAGACTACCAAAATGACTAAACTTAAAAAGACTGACATACTAAGCATTGGGTAAGGATGTAGAGCAAAAAAGCCATTCACTGGTGGGAAAGTAAAGTGAAATAACCACTTCTAAAAAAGGAGTGGCCTCCCTAGGAACCCAGCAACTCCACCTCTTAGTACATACCCTAGAGTAACATTTCTCAAGCTTTTTTGACCATGAACCCCTCTAAGAAATATGTTTTATACTGCAACCCCATATATACATATACACAGAATACTAAAACTGCACTGTCAATATTTTTCTGTTCTAGTTCATTTTTTAATGCTGGTTGCTCCCCACTAAATTGATTTTATGACCCTTTTTGGAGCAACCCCAGCAGTTTGATTAGTAGTGAGCTGAATTCCTGCAAGTGTACAAAAATATTCACAAAAGTGTTCATAAATTGCAAAACACTGACAAAAATCTACATGTCCATCAACAGGAGAATGGACACTGGTGTAATTCAAATGCTGAAATCATGGAACAAAAGAAATTAATAAATTACAGCTCTATGCATCAAATAGATGAATCTCAAAAACAAAATGTAAATCAAAAAAATCAATACAGCAGGGCTTCCCTGGTGGCACAGTGGTTGAGAGTCCGCCTGCCGATGCAGGGGACACGGGTTCGTGCCCCGGTCTGGGAAGATCTCACATGCTGCAGAGCAGCTAGGCCCGTGAGCCATGGCAGCTGAGCCTGCGCGTCCGGAGCCTGTGCTCCGAAATGGGAGAGGCCACAACAGTGAGAGGCCCGCGTACCACAAAAAAAAAAAAAAAAAAAATCAATACAGCATTACTCCATTCACATGAAGTTCAAAACAGCCACAACTAAATAAAATACTGTTTAGAAGTAAAGGAAGAACAATTAACACAAAATTCAGTAGTTTCTCCTTCAGGTGAAGAGAGGAATGTGCTCAAAGGGAGGCACACAAGAGTCAAAGGTATGGGCAAAATGCTCTCCTTATTAAGCTTGGTCGCTAAATATACGGATACTCACTTTATTATTTTAAGTGTCCATATACTAGGTACACCCTCTTTTCTTTGCATCACAGATCTTACAATTAAAAATAAGTGATGAGGGGCTTCCCTGGTGGCACAGTGGTTAAGAATCCGCCTGCAATGCACGGGACACGGGTTTGAGCCCTGGTCCGGGAAGATCCCACATGCCGTGGAGCAACTAAGCCCGGACGCCACAACTACTGAGCCTGCGCTCTATAGCCCACAAGCCACAACTACTGAAGCCCATGCGCCTAGATCCCATGCTCCACAACAAGAGAAGCCACCGCAATGAGAAGCCTGCACACCGCAACAAAGAGTAGCCCCCGCCCGCCGCAACTAGAGAAAGCCCGCGCACAGCAACGAAGACCCAACACAGCCAAAAATAATCTTTTAAAAATAATAATAGGTGATGAAAATTCTACACATAAACACACACAAGTGAGAACAGTAAATTAAAATGTACATGGCTGGTCCAAAGAAATTAGGAGTCTTTATTTGAATATGAGTAAAATATCAATACTCTTATGGCTTATAATGCACAGCTATTTGTACAAAGGACAAAAGAAATACATTTTGGCATACATTATCCATATATCAAAGACAAAGGATGGAGTGTGTTTGGCAGAGAAAACTAGCACTTCCCCCCAAAAGTCAGTCACCAAAAGCACTCAAACATCCATAAATATTAACCATATGTTGCCAAAGAAGTGAAGATTAAAAAAGCTTCTGGAAAGTCCTTTTTTTTTTTTTTTAAATTATTTATTTTTGCCTGCGTTGGGTCTTCGTTGCTGCGCACAGGCTTTCTCTAGTTGCAGCAAGCAGGAGCTACCCTTTACTGCGGTGCACAGGCTTCTCATTGCGGTGGCTTCTCATCTTGCTGAGCACGGGCTCTAGATGTGCGCGCTTCAGTCGTTGTGGCACGTGGGCTCAAGTAGTTGTGGCACACAGGCTTAGCTGCTCAGTGGCACGTGGGATCTTCCCTGACCAGGGCTCGAACCCGTGTCCCCTGCGTTGGCAGGCGGATTCTTAACCACCGCACCACCAGGGAAGCCCTGGAAAGTCTTAAGTGAAATGAAACTTTCATGTACAGAGATACAGCTCATCTAAACTACTCCATCCTAATTTGTCTTTTTTTTTGGCCACACAGCACAGCATGCGGAACTTCCCCAACCAGGAATCAAACCCTGTGTCCCTTGCAGTGGAAGCATGGAGTCTTAACCACTGGACCACCAGGAAGTCCACTCCATCCTAATTTAAAGACAAAAGGAATCAGGTAGGAACTACGAGGATTAAAACATACACATACAATAGCAGAAACTAATGAACCTCAGAAAAGATCCAAACAGGAGGGAATAGTGTCCTTATTATTGATAATATACTTCCTAATCCTACCACATTGATGCTATTTCACTTTCTCCTATTCTATAATAACATCAAGGACTTCCTTGGTGGCACAGTGGTTAAGAATCCGCCTGTCAATGCAGGGGACAGGGGTTTGAGCCCTGGTCCGGGAAGATTCCACATGCCGCGGAGCAACTAAGCCCGTTCGCCACAACTATTGAGCCTGCGCTCTAAAGCCCGCGTGCCTAAAGCCCGTGCTCTGCACCAATACAAGCCACCACAACGAGAAGACTGTGCACCACAACGAAGAGTAGCCCCTGCTCGCCGCAACTAGAGAAAGCCTGCATGCAGCAACGAAGACCCAATGCAGCCATAAATAAATAAATAAATAAATTTATAAAATAAAATCAAGATGAAGATATTCACAAATACTTATGTATTAACACTTCTGGTTACCTGCTTGAACTATAACCCGAAGCACAGCACTTCAGAACATCATCTCGGGACCTCCCTGGTGGTCCAGTGGTTAAGAATCCGCCTTCCAATGCAAGGAATGCAGGTTTAATCCCTGGTTGGGGAAATAAGATCCCACGTGCCGCAGGGCAACTAAGCCCGCACAACACAACTACTGAGTCTGTGCACTCTGGAGCCCAGGTGTCACAACTAGAGAGAAGCCCACATGCCACAACAGAGAAGCCCACGCACCACATCGAAAGATCCCACGTGCCGCAATGAATATCCAGCACGCCGCAACTAAGACCCGATGCAGCTAAATAAATAAATAACATCATCTCTGGAGAGCCCAGGGTTCAAAACCTGGCTTACCCACTTTTATGTGACCCTGAACAAATCATTAAACCTCTTTGCCTCAAGCTGCCTCCTCATTAAAAAAATTTAGATTAAAACAGTACCTCTAAATTCATTGTCATTGAGAGGGTGAACTGATGTATGCCGCTGTATTAAGCACCTGACACTACTTGGCACATTATTAGAGCTCCATGACATTTTGCCCATGAGGAAACTGAGGCTTACGAGATAAAACTACACAGGCATAAATCTAGTCCATCTGACTCCAAAGCCCATGATCTTAACACTACTACCATACTACTTGGATATCTCTGCATGAGATTATGGATTATGGATTTTTTTCTTTCCACTTATCTTTCTTTCTTTCCCTAATTATCAAAAATGAGCAGGCTGGGCTTCGCTGGTGGCGCAGTGGTTGAGAGTCCGCCTGCCGATGGAGGGGACACGGGTTCGTGCCCCGGTCTGGGAAGATCCCACATGCTGCAGAGTGGCTGGGCCCCTGAGCCAC
>NC_041224.1:19004582-19010257 GCF_002837175.3 Physeter macrocephalus
GGCCGCTGAGCCTGCGCGTCCGGAGCCTGTGCTCCGCAACGGGAGAGGCCACAACAGTGAGAGGCCCGCGTACCGCAAAAAAAAAAAAAAAAAAAAAAAAAAAGAGCAGGCCTGCACTATACTAAAATCAGAGCAAAATTTTTTTAAGGCAGAAGATAACAAATACTCTGGGCTTTGGGAGTCAGAGAACAGAAAAGCACTTGTAGCATCTGAGAATAAAATGCTGAAGTAATCTTTTGGGGTTATCTGTCTATTCATGGCTATGTGGAGGATACAGTGCAGAAAGTGAAAATAGGAGGGGTAGGGAAAAGACAGATGGACAAAGAAAAGTTTACATCATGTTAGGGCAGCTATAATTTCTACTTGTCTCTAGAGCAATACCACCATAAATTTCTGACCCTACTATGTAACTACAGAACTAAATTTTTTATTGTTGGGGCCGGGGGTTTACCCAGCCATACCCTGTGCAGAAATTACATGTGTGAGAGTGGAAATACTGCAGACCTGACAGAAGAATTTTCACTGCACCAACAGTTAAGTAACATTATAGGAGATTGGAAAATAACAATCATATTTGCTTTATAGGAGATTATCTTGAAATGTTGGGGAGGGGGACAGTACTGAAAGGAGAGAGGTAAAAAGACAAGGGAGAAAAGTTCACTCTAAAAATGTGTAATATGCTACCTTTTTGTAGAAAAGGAAGAAAAACAAGAGTCTATTTGTAGAAATATATACATACATGAATAAACTAGAAAAATGAATTAAAAACTAGTAACAACAGAGAAAGATGGAAAGCTAAACTGGGCAAATAAGAGGCAGGTTTAGGAGGAAGAATTTTCACTGTGTATCTTTTTATATTTTTTGAGCCATGTCAATATACCGTCTAACCAAAAGTTACATAATTTAAGCTGTTGAAATAATCTAGACAAAAAAATAATCTAGATTATGTCAGTGACTACAGAAGTAGAGAAATTAAATTTAAGATGCCTAGGATATCTAAATAGAGATATCCAGAAGCCAACTGCAAATATGGATCTAAAGGCTAGAAAATTTTTCACGTGATAGTGATGCCTCAAGGCATCCATAAGCATGCCTAAGTTTACTAGGGTGAGGTAATCAAATAAACAGGCCAGAAAAGTAATCATCTAACATAAATTTTAAACAAGTAAATAAGTAATGCCAAATAGGAATCCAAAAGGCAATGTTTAAAGAGGTACAAGTAGAAAACAGTTTATCAGAAGTCATGAGTAAAGAGAGTTGCAAGAAAGATGAGTGATCACAGTTTTAACTGCTGAAAGTAGATCAAGTATAATGAAAAGTGAAAAAAAAATTTTGAATTTGGCCGTGTGACGTTAATAGCAAATCAAGAGTGGTAGACTTAAGAGTCAAATATAACAATGTGAAGAACAAATGAACAATTTGTGATATTTTATTTACTTATTTATACCTAAAATTTTTTTCAGAAAAGGATTTGAGGCAGACTACAAATAAAGGACCTGTATTATAACAATAAAAACAGAAAAATGAACAGTGAAAGCCAGTATGAGGGACATCCCCTGATTTAGGGAAACTGCTCTTACCCCTGACTCCAACTATGTAGTTCTAGTGAGGGTTGTCATTCATAGTACCCTCCCCACTCCAGCCACAGGGATGGTGGGTACATGATCCAAGACAGGCCAATCAGAGTCCTTCCCAGGATTCTTCAAGACAGCCCCTTCTTCTGGTAGAAGGGGCTAGGAAGATGAGAGCCAAGAGCTGCCAGCAGTCATGGTTCCAGCCTCATGAAGTAGAGAGTCTGTAGTATGAGAGAATGAAATCAACACGCAGAGAAACAGAGATAAGAGATGAAGTCCTAAACCCCACAGGACAAGGAGGAGAAAACAAATATACTAATTATCAGATTAACATAGCTGATGTAACTAAAGACCAGATTTGGTTCTGGGCTGCCTGATAGCCAGAACAAAAAGAAAAACAGAATACGTATCATAGAGCTATCAAAAAGGAGGAAATATACCAGATTCTAAAGGGAGACAATTTTCCTTAAGCTAAATTATGAAAAGAATTTCTTGTACATGGATTTTCATATAAGGGTCACTGAAAGACAAAACAGAGTGTTCATAATGAGAGTGTTACAGCAAATGCTGATTTCATATGCTACTGCTTAAAATGACAATTAAGGGACTTCTCTAGCAGCCCAGTGGTTAAGACTCCTTGCTTCCGCTGCAGGGGGCATGGGTTCAATGCCTGGTCAGGGAACTAAGATCCCACCTGCCACACAGTGCGACCAAAAAAAAAAAAAAAAAAAAACAAGACAATTAAGTTACACCTTAATCATTAAGCACAACTGAAAGGCTAGACCACAGTAGGCAGTTGAAGAAGCAGAGATATCAACTAATGGTTTTATTCTTCCAGGAAGCCTGCGAGTAAAAGGTAGAAAATGTAAAGGGAAAGTAAAATCCATGGGAAGATTCAAAAACGACTGTGAGCCGCGTGGGAAAAAATCAAGTAAAACGGACAGACTAAATAATAAAACAAGACCCTGGAAGAAGTGGGAAAAGACTACATCATGAGAAAAGGCAGTTAATTCCACTTGAAAACTACCTTCTCTCCTTCTGAAAACTCCACTGAATGACATAAAAAGGGCAAAATTACAAATCACAAAAGGGAAACAAACATAAAGGAAGACAACAGTTCTAAAACTTTGGAAGCTAGGAAGGAAAGAGTAGCAAATGACTTAGCAGGTGAGAAAAGGCTGCTGCAGTAAGGCAAGTCCAAAAGCAATGCATCTTGGGCCACACGGCGCCCCAGCTGAGGGACCTCAGGCGCCACATCATAGCGGTGGTGCATGCCCCTGAGAGGGACGGGTCCAAATAGGGCTCAAAACAGGACGAGGGATAAGATAAAATCTGAAAGATAATCAACGCCCCCCCGCCGCCAATCCCGTCTCTACACACTACCAGGTAACTCTCTCTCCCACAGCCGAGAAAACTGAACAAAGGGTAAACAAAAGGAAATCTGGACCTGGAGACATCTGAGCAAAGGCGTACTGAAAAATCCAGTTCTAGATGGTGAAATCCCAGCAACCAATGGCTCAAAGAATACTGGTAACCAGGTTTGTGAATCCCAAACAGATGACTGGAGGATTTTTCTCTGAATAAACTAACCAGTTGGTGGCATCCCAATAAAAAAACCCAGCTAGACACCTATAATGAAGCCAATCTGCCAACAATTTCTGCCACACACACAGAACTTCCACTCACCTCATTAGGAGCTTGTCTTAAATTCAAATGGACGGCTACCAGTCACTAGATTTGTAAGCAAAGTCCCTAACAAGACAGGCCAAAACAAATGGTACAAAGGAACTCTGAGGAAAAGAGTCCCAGGAGCAGAAGAAAACTTCAGAACACTGAAACAAAACAAAAACAACCATCTGGTTAACATCCTCACAGAATTAAGAGAAAATATTGCACTTAAGAAACAGAAGCAAAGGATAAAAAATAAACAGTCAGAAAGCATAAAAGAGCCTCTGGAAATTAAAAGTATAATAGAATTTACAAATTTAAGTCAAAGAATTGAAAATAAAGTAAGAAACTGCCTCAGAAAGTAAAACAGAAAGAAAGAAATTAACTTAAATGCAAGATCAGTTCAAAAGGTCCAACATCCAAATAAAGAAAAAGCAAACAATGATAATAGAACTGAGGAACTGTCAAAAATAATTCCAAAAAATTCTACCTTAACTAAACTCACGTTTCCTAACATGATTTACCAAATTGAAAGGGCCACTGTGTGCCCAGTACAATGAGTGACGGACAGCACACTAACTACCATGAGAAACAGCAGGTAAACTGGCTACAGAAAGCACACTAAATCGAGAGAGAACGATCACATATAAAGGATTAGAAATCAGAACTTATTCGTCTTCTTAAAAGAAACACTGACAGCTAAAAAGTAATGGAGAAATAGCTTCAAAATTTTGAAGGAAACTTATTTCCAACCAAGAAAGAATTCCATACTCAGGCAAACTATCCATCAAGTAAGATGGTAAAATTTTTTTCCTTTTTGGAATTTTATAATGTATAGAAAATTGAATTTATAGACTACCTGATTCATTAAACAAATGGAAAATTACATGAAGAAGTGACTAGAAAGTATGCAAAGATTTAGCCTTAAATAAAGAACACAAGGAAAATGAAAATACAAGACAATTATTAATCCCAGGAGAAAAAAAAAAAAGAAAACAATCTTAGTATGCTTTTGACTCAGAAATGAACAAAATACTTAAATAGTCATAATAACGTAAAATTTTCTGTTTAACACTCCTGACTTAACCAAAATTTGTGATATACTGAAAGACAACATCTAAAACTGACATGTCAAGAATAGCTGCTTGGGCTTCCCTGGTGGCACAGTGATTAAGAATCCACCTGCCAATGCAGGGGACATGGGTTCAAGCCCTGGTGTGGGAAGATCCCACATGCCACGGAGCAACTAAGCCCGTGCACCACAACTACTGAGCCTGCGTGCTGCAACTACTGAAGCCCACGTGCCTAGAGCCTGTGCTCCACAACAAGACACTGCAATGAGAAGCCTGCACATCGCAACAAAGAGTAGCCCCTGCTCACCACAACTAGAGAAAGCCCGCACACAGCAATGAAGACCCAGTGCCACCAAAGGTAAACAAATAAAAATAAATAAATAAATTTATTTTAAAAAAAAAGAATAGCTGCTTCTACATTCCTTGTTAAGAGTCAAGCAGCGGGCTTCCCTGGTGGCGCAGTGGTTGCGAGTCTGCCTGCCAATGCAGGGGACACGGGTTCGTGCCCTGGTCCAGGAAGATCCCACATGCCGCGGAGTGGCTGGGCCCGTGAGCCACGGCCGCTGAGCCTGTGCATCCGGAGCCTGTGCTCCGCAACGAGAGAGGCCACGACAGTGAGAGGCCCACGTACCGCGAAAAAAAAAAAAAAAAGAGTCAAGCAGCAAGGTACTGTTTTACTGTGTGTGCGAAAGAATCTTTTGGTACTACTGACTGTGCATTTTTCACTTTGATAAACATAAAAATTAAATCTAAACAAAAAATGGAATAAATAGGTACAATGGGCAATGTATCAATGTACCCAATGTTTTCATTTCTCTTACTAGTTACGTAGGCAGGTTAGAAAAGGATACAAGCAAGTATTAAACGCCTACTTCATGTCAGCTGTTATGCTAAGTTTTTCTCACAGTAAAAGAAAGGAATTCAAGAAGTGAGACAACGGAAATTGGCTATTTGCTATTTTATGTATGGTGGTAAGCACCAAATCTGTTAACATTTTAAAATCACCTCTTTCAAAGCTACAGGAACTCAGGATGCTACATTGAATTTAAAAGCAAAGAGTAGATGTGAATGATCAGTAAGTGAAAAAAAGTTAGCAAATGTTAAACTTTGAAGGCATTCTATTTAAAGTATATAGGCTGGGACTTCCCTGGCAGTCCAGTGGTTAAGACTTCGCCTTACAATGCAAGGGGGTGCAGTTTCGATCCCTGGTCAGGGAGGTAAGATCCCACATGTCTCACGACCAAAAAACCAAAACATAAAACTGAAGCAAGGGCTTCCCTGGTGGCGCAGTGGTTGAGAGTCCGCCTGCCAATGCAGGGGACACAGGTTCGTGCCCCAGTCTGGGAAGATCCCACATGCT
>NC_041224.1:19010488-19040455 GCF_002837175.3 Physeter macrocephalus
GCGCTCACAAACGGGAGAGGCCACAACAGTGAGAGGCCTGCGTACCGCAAAAAAAAAAAAAAAAAAAAAAAAAAAAAAAAACAAAAAACTGAAGCAATACTGTAACAAACTCAATAAAAACTTTAAAAGTGGTCCACATCTGGGCTTCCCTGGTGGCGCAGTGGTTGCGCATCCGCCTGCCGATGCAAAAAAAAAAAAAGTGGTCCACATCAAAAACAAAAGTTTAAATAAATAAAGCATACAGGCTAAAAAGCTCGTACAGGAATAAAACGAAAGAAGTTATATATAATTTTTTTTATAATTTTTGGCTGTATTGGGTCTTCGTTGCTGCACGTGGGCTTTTCTCTGGTTGCGGCAAGCGGGGGCTACTCTTCACTGCGGTGTGCAGGCTTCTCATCACAGTGGCTTCTCTTGTTGCAGAGCACGGGCTCTAGGCACACAGGCTTCAGTAGTTGTGGCACACGGGCTTAGTATTTGTGGCTCACAGGCTCTAGAGCGCAGGCTCAGTAGCTGTGGTACACAGGCTTAGTTGCTCCTCGGCATGTGGGATCTTCCAGGGCCAGGGCTCAAACCCATGTCCCTACATTAACCACTGCACCACCAGGGAAGCCCCTACAATACCTTTTTTAAACTGCCACTGAAGACGCCCCATCCTGGCTTCTTGTACTCATAAGTCAGAGGTATATAAAATAAATTTGAAAACAAATTTTTTTAATTACGTAGATAAAGGTAAATCTTCTTGTGGTACAAACAAAAAAGAACTTAAAAGCTAAAAGAATCAACATTAGTTCAAGCTGAGGCAGTCAATGAAGATACCTGATCTAATATATACCTTAGAGGCTGGGGTTGACTATGACACTAGCACAGACCCTAGATGTGCTATGTTAAGGACAGGAAATGGTAAGGGCCGATCCTACCGAAGGGGAGTCTATCTCAAAAAAACATGGACTGGACCACTAAGACTAGAAAAAATTCATTTAAGAGGATAACTCAGCTGGGAGGAGAACCACTTTCAACCTTGCCCTCCCCCTCTTTCTGCCTGGAACATCTCTCTGCAGTCACAATGACTGCCATGCTGTGACCGTAGAACAAGGCGGAAAATGAAAACTATCTGCTAAGGTTCGTATAGTACTAACACAGAGAAAGTCTGATACCTAAAGATTTCACAGAGGGACTTCCCTGGTGGTCCAGTGGTTAGGACTCCGCGCTTCCACTACAGCGGGAACAGGTTCAATCCCTGGTCAGGGAACTAAGATCCCGCATGCCACGTGGTGCAGACTAAATATATAAAAATCTCACAGAGCTGTCATAAAAGCTTTAAATGCGTTTCTCAACTCCTTTCAAATAAGAAATCAGTAAATTTGTAAATTGCTAATGTGTAGAAGCCACTGTAATCTGGTCTTCGTTATTAGCAGCCAAAAGCAATTCTTAACAGATACAGAGCAAATGCAAAAACTTCGCTCAGTGACACCTCCACAAACCCAGGTTAGAGGACCAGGAATCCCAAGAAAGAAAACAACTCTTTTTTTTTTTTTTTGGTGGTACGCGGGCCTCTCACTATTGTGGCCTCTCCCGTTGCGGAGCACAGGCTACGGACGTGCAGGCTCAGCGGCCATGGCTCACGGGCCTAGCCGCTCCGCGGCATGTGGGATCTTCCCATACCGGAGCACGAACCCGTGTCCCCTGCATCGGCAGGCGAACGCTCAACCACTGCGCAACCAGGGAAGCCCGAAGACAACTCTTAAAGATTAGCTCATGGTCAAAAATTACAAACTTTGTGAAGACATCTACCACCACAGTTAGAAAACAAAACAAATGAAAGAATTCCAGAATCTCTGAGAAATTTTAAAGTAAGTATGTTTTGGGGACTTCCCTGGTGGAGCAGTGGTTAAGTATCTACCTGTCAATGCAGGGGACATGGGTTCGAGCCCTGGTCTGAGAAGATCCCACATGCCGCGGAGCAACTAAGCCCAGACACCACAACTACTGAGCCCACGTGCCGCAACTACTGAAGCCCGTATGCCTAGAGCCCGTGCTCTGCAACAAGAGAAGCCACTGCAATGAGAAGCACGTGCACCACAGCAAAGAGTAGCCCCCACTCGCCTCAACTAGAGAGGGCCCACGCGCAGCAACGAAGACCCAACGCAGCTAGCTAGCTAGCTATTTATTCATTTATTTATTAAGTATGTTTTTGCCGCAACTAAGATCCCGCATGCCACAACTAAGACTTGGTGCAGCCAAAATAAATAAATAATAAATATTTCTTTCTTAATAAAGTTTTTTTTTTTTTTTTTTTTTTTTTAAGTGAAAGAAGGTTTATTCAGGCAGAAACCCACTCCATAGACAGAGCGTGGGCCATCTCGGAAGTCAAGAGGCCAAAGTAAGTTATGTTTTAAATATTCAAATAAGTAAATAAATATACTCCTTAAAACTATAATAGGGACTTCCCTGGTGGCGCAGTGGTTAAAAATACACCTGCCAATGCAGGGGACATGCATTCGATCCCTGGTCTGGGAAGATCCCACATGCCGTGGAGCAACTAAGCCTGTGCACCATAACTACTGAGACTGCACTCTAGAGGCCGTGAGCCACAACTACTGAGCCCGTGTGCCACAACTACTGAAGCCCGCGCTCCTAGAACCCATTCTCCGCAACAAGAAGCCGCCACAACGAGAAGCCCATGCATCGCAACAAAGAGTAGTCCCCGCTCGCCGCAACTACAGAAAGCCCGCGTGCAACAACGAAGACCCAAAGCAACCAAAAATAAATAAGTAAATAAAATTGATTCTTTAAAAAAAAAAAAAAAGGTGGAATTAAAATGTAAACAACAATAAAACTGATTTTGCAAGGTAAAGAGAGTGAACACAAGGTGTCCTAAGGTCCTTGGTTTTGTTCAAAAGGAGTACAAAGATTTAATCTTAGGGCTTCCCTGGTGGCGCAGTGGTTAAGAATCTGCCTGCCAAAAAAAAAAAATCTGCCTGCCAATGCAGGGGACACGGGTTTGAGCTCTGGTCCAGGAAGATCCCACATGCTGCGGAGCAGCAAAGCCCGTGTGCCACAACTACTGAGCCTGCGTTCTAGAGTCTGCGAGCCATAACTACTGAGCCAGTGTGCCACAACTACTGAAGCCCACGCACCTAGATGCCTCAGAGTAACTAAGCCCGTGCGCCACAACTACTGAGACTGCGCTCTAGAGCCTGCAAGCCACAACTACTGACCCCGCATGCCACAACTACTGAAGACCACGCACCTAGAGCCTGTACTCTGCACACAACAAGAGAAGTCACTGCAATGAGAAGCCCGCACAACACAATGAAGAGTAGCCCCCGCTCACCGCAACTAAAGAAAGCCCCGAGCACAGCAACAAAGACCCAATGCAGCCAAAATAAATTAATTAATTTTTTTAAAAAAAGATGAATCTTAGACTCACAGAAAAAATATAAAGCTTGCACATTAAAATATTAAGGGCAATCACTAGAAGAAAAGAAATGGAACATATAACCTCCAAATCAGACCAGATTTTAAAAAAAAAGAATAAAGAACAATAATTCCAACTGAAGAAAAAAAAAGGAAAAAAAATAAGCATGGTAAATAGATAACACAAATATTTAAGAAGTAAGCCCAAATTTATCAGTCATTACTATAAATGTAAACAAATAATCTGTAATGCACGTTAATACAGATTCTTAGACTATATTTTTTTTAAAAACCAAGCTTCACTATATTTACAAGGATGTTCACTGCAGCACTATTTGTGATTATGAAAAACTGGAAACCTAAATGACAATCAATAAAGGAATTAAATAAATTACAGTACATTCTGTAACAGAATACTAAAACGCAAATAAAAAGCACGAACTAGGTCAATATATATCAGTGTAGTGATGTCACAAGTAGCTATGTCACAAATCACAGGACACATATAGAATTTACCATTCCTGTAAAATAATACACTAGTTGGTGGTGTGTATGGATATATGCATGCAGTAACAAGGATTAAAACATAGATGGTGGTATATATATACAATGGACTATTACTCAGTCTTAAAAACAAGAAAATTCTGCCATCTGTGACAACACAGATGGACCCTAAAGGCGTTATGCTAAATGAAAAAAGTCAGACAGAGAAAACAAATACTATATGATCTCACTTATATATGGAACCTAAAAAAACCAAACTCAGAAACAGAGAACAGATTGGTGGTTGCCAGAGGCAGTGGGTAGTGGGTTGGGGGAAATGGGTGAACGTGGTCAAAAGGCACAAACTTCCAGTTATAAGATAAGCGAGCTCTGGGGATGTAATGTACAGCATGGTGACTGTAGTTAACAACACTGTATTGTGTATTTGAAAGCTGCTAAGAATAAATCTTAAAAGTTCTCATCAAAAGAAAAAACAATTTGCAACTAGGTGAGGTGATGGATGTTAACTAAACCCTCTGCGGTAATCATTTTGCAATATATACATATATCAAATCATTATGTTGTACACCTTAAACATTCTGGTGTTACACATCAATTATAGCTCAATAAAACTGTCAAGAAAAAAATATAGAGAAACTGGCCCCACAGACATTAAAAGGGTAATGGCTGACCCAGACTGGGGAGAATACAAATAGTACCTCAACTTAATTTTTTTAATTTATTGTTCTTTTTAAGCAGAAGGGAACATTTGAAGAAAATATGAAGAATGCATATTAATATAATTTTAATTTGTAGAATTAAATCTAAATATATACTTAGTGTGATTAAGTGTACTTCATATGGTTTTACAGATTTATAGTAATTTATTTGCATTATGTATGCTCAATAAGAAAAAATTTTAAAATAGTGCATCCCTAGATCAATCCCTAAAGCCCTGGTTTTGAGTCCATCCAGTGGTTCCTCCCTAACAATGTTAAAAGCCAGGAAGAACTGCAATAAGAAGAGGCAGAGCAATAGAAGAAAGTTACAGCTCATCTCCTGGAGGAAAGGAATCATCTTTCATTTAGAGCAAGAAGAGCAAGACCAAAACAATGCAAATTCTTAATGGGCTTTTGGCCATTTTATTTTTTACACAATCCACTGTCAACACATTTTCCAAGTAGAATAATTAAATATCCTCTCTCTGTATCTCATTAAAATTGTGTAAGTAGGTAAAATTTTAATAAATCTCTTCAGCCTGTGGTAGTTACGAACAGATACACAGTAAACACAAAAACAGTCATCAGAACTTCCCTGGTGGCACAGTGGTTAAGAATCCACCTGCCAATGCAGGGGACATGGCTTTGATCCCTGATCCAGGAAGATCCCACATGCCGTGGAGCAAGTAAGCCCGTGTGCCACAACTACTGAAGCCTGCGCACCTAGGGCCCGTGCTCTGTTAACAAGAGAAGCCACTGCAATGAAACGCCCACGTGACGCAACAAAGAGTAGCCCCTGCTCGCCGCAACTAGGAAAGCCCGCACGCAGCAATGAACACCTAACACAGCCAAAAATAAATAAATAAATTTACTTTTAAAAAATGTTAATTAAAAAAAAAGAACACATACACATTAAATACAAAAACAGCCATCAGAACTTCCCTGGTGGCACAGTGGTTAAAAATCCACCTGCCAATGCAGGGGACATGGGTTTGATCCCCGACCCAGGAAGATCCCACATGCCACGGAACAAATAAGCCCATGCGCCACAACTACTGAGTCTGCGCTCTAGAGCCAGCGAGCCACAACTACGGAGCCTGCGCACCACAACTACTGAAGCCTGCACGCCTAGAACCCATGCTCCGCAACAAGAGAAGCCATCGCAACAAGAGAAGCCACCACAACAAGAGAAGCCACCACAATAAGAAGCCTACGCACCCAACAAAGAGTAGCCCCTCTTGTCACAACTAGAAAAAAACCCACGCACAGCAACAAAGACCCAACACAGCCAAAAATAAATAAAGAAATTTATTAAAGGAAAAAAAAAGTCATCAATGAGTGTTTTAACCTCTAACCACGGGACTTCCCTGGTGGTACAGTGGTTAAGAATCCGCCTGCATGGGCTTCCCTGGTGGCGCAGTGGTTGAGAGTCCACCTGCCGATGCAGCGGACGCGGGTTCATGCCCCGGTCCGGGAAGATCCCACATGCCGCGGAGCAGCTGGGCCCGTGAGCCATGGCCGCTGAGCCTGCGCGTCCGGAGCCTGTGCTCTGCGACGGGAGAGGCCCCAACAGTGAGAGGCCCGCATACCGCAAAATAAATAAATAAATAAATATAAGAAACCGCCTGCCAATGCAGGGGACAAGGGTTCAAGCCCTGGTCCAGTAAGATCCCACATGCCGCAGAGCAACTAAGCCCGTGCGCCACAACTACTGAGCCTGTGCTCTAGAGCCCGCGAGCCACAACTACTGTAGCCCGCATGCCTAGAGCCCGTGCTCCGCAACAAGAGAAGCCACCGCAATGAGAAGCCCGCGAACCACAAGGAAGAGTAGCCCCCGCTCACTGCAACTAGGGGAAAGCCCACGCGCAGCAACGAAGACCCAATGCAGACAAAAATAAATTAATAAAAAAAACAAATTAAATATTAAATGGGTATAGAATGTTATTATTTAAAGAAAAAAAAAACTGTCTTTGTTGCTGCTGGACCCTGCAGGTTCTCCTTTCCTGACAGTTCATTATCCATCCTTGGAAACTCATTCTTACTCTCCCAAATGTGAACATTCACCATAGTTCTGTCTTCACTCTTCTTTTCTCTAACAAAAAATGTCACTTGTTTCCCAATCTTCCTTCTACGCAGCTCCAACTCTAACTTGTCTTCATTACTTTAACCCTAAATTTCCAATGAAAAATCCTAGCGGCATCAAAACCAACATGCCCAAAACAGAACTTGCCTTACTCTTCAAATTTCCTCTCCTTCCTTTGTTACTGTTCATGGTATCACCATTTCCAGAGTGCTCAACCTTGACAGCTCAGAATCATCTCTGATTATTCCCTTTCCATCACCCCACACCCACTTCTGTCATTTCCTCCTTCAAAATGCTCCCACTCTTTACTCTCACATTTTTATAGTAACAGCACCCTAAGACTTTCAGTTTCTAACCTCCCCTTTCAAAGCCATTCCATATACAACCACACTTCTTGTCTAAAAATACTGCTTTATTGTTCTGGATTTTTACTCCTCAGTATCTGTCAAGGCAACACCAGTTCATAATTCCCCCTCTTCTGAAAAGTGAGCTATCCCAAACCCACAGAGATCTCCCTGTGTCCGAGCAACTCAACCCTATTGTCTAGCCATGACTAGCTAACTGGTCCAGAACTAGACAAGCAAATCTCATGTTCTTTTTGGGGGTTTTTTTCCCCCCAAAAGGAACATGAGATTCGCACTGTAATTTAGCCTCTTGAGACAGGAGACAGAAAATATTAAGAGCTGAAGTATGGCCATCTTTCACCACAGGAGACAATATACAACACCTTGGTTGAGAGTTTCATCACAGCCCAGACTCCAACTAGATATGTATTTCTCCTAAAACTATGATATCTGGGGCTTCCCTGGTGGCGCAGTGGTTAAGAATCTGCCTGCCAAAGCAGGGGACAAGGGTTCGAGCCCTGGTCCGGGAAGATCCCACATGCCGCGGAGCAACTAAGCCCGTGCTTCACAACTACTGAGCCTGCGCTCTAGAGTCCGCGAGCCACAACTACTGAGCTCACGTGCCGCAACTACCGAAGCCCGTGCACCTAGAGCCCGTGCTCTGCAACAAGAGAAGCCACCACAACGAGAAGCCCATGCACCACAACGAAGAGTAGCACCTGCTCGCCACAACCAGAGAAAGCCCGCACGCAGCAACAAAGACCCAACGCAACCAAAAAATAAATAAATAAATAACTACGATATCTTCACCTATGAAATGAAAGTAACAGAATATCTACCTCATATATTTGATAGATAAAGAAAATAATTGGTATAGAACATTAGCACAGTATCTGACAAATGGTAAACAATCAAAAAAGTTAACTATTGATTTTTGGAGTAAGTAGCAGAGAAAATCTGCAGAAAGGAAAAGAATGACGCAGACACACAGAGAAAAGCAGAAGTAATATTAAAACTAATTCCATTCCTGTTCTAATTCATGGGTACATTTTCAGGTTAGGTTTCTTGGCTACTATATCCTTATAACAAAATGCCCTTTCTTTGCTTATTTAAGCTTGGAATGAGTTTTTGTTTTTTTACAAACAACCCTACCTTGTATAATTGTACACTACAGGAATTTAGAAGACGCTGTGCCTCTTCTTTAATTAACGACCCCCACCATCCTACCAAATAAAGCTAAAATAAAATGGGTCCTCCAATAAACCTTTATATACCTTTTAAGATAAATACCTTATTCACCTGAATATCCTGACCATGACCTCAGAGAGGAAAAAGAAATAGAAACAGGCAACAAGTGGCATTTGAGGCAAATAACGCTGCCATTTTACCACTCCCCATTCACCTCTTTATCCTCCCTCTCTTGATACCCACTTTCCTATTTTCTAATCTTTCTCTGGCCATGAATCTACTGTGACATCCCCTGGAAGAGCCTCACCTTACTGTCAGTGTTTACTAACAAATTAAAGCATAACTTCCTTTGCTTGGTGACCCATCAACCCCAAACCATAACATGCTACAAAGAGGAAAAAAGAAAGAGTAAACCTATACATACTTTAAGTCCTAAAATTTTCATGATTAATTTCATCCTCCACTTGCCAGTTCCCGTTTCTGTAATGCTAGAATAGCTGAAACTCTGGTACAGTGCATTCCCACACACAAAGAAAACACATCAACAGAATATTGCTCTGAGTTTCACAATCCTATATAAGCTACTCAGCCATTATTTCTGGTCAAAAATTGCCCAGACAAAAATAAAAGCTTCTGCTCATACTATCCATGTAGGTAGAGAAGTTGAAATATTTGTTTTCTACCTTCTGTCACATACTCTAGTCAACAACCAAAGGAAGAAACTATCACACTGCAAATGGTAATACTTGCATGTGATTAATGAAGATTAAATCTTTTTCTCCCTCATATTTCTAGAAGTTCAACTGGAAAAATGATTTTGGCCACAAAGAATAAACATTCTTCCCTCATTCTTACAGAAGGTTTACAGAAGTGTTCAGAAAGAAGGTTAGCCAGCCAAGTCAAAAAAAAAAAAGGAGATTTTTATGTTGCTTTGCCAAAGGGACTGAATATCTGAAAATACTGAGCAAAGTTAAACTGTACATGTATAGATAGAGTAAAAAGAAATGTGAATCATTAAACACTTTTTTTTAACTCAGTAAACAGAACCTAGCAAAATTATCTCAATATAACTTACTTATGTCCTACCGCCATTATATTCCAACTATGATTAGCCAATTTAACCCTCAAACCAGTAGGCAGGGCTAAGAAAGCCCAAATACAACTTTATATTTTACCTGTTCTAAGTATCCATCAGTACATACTTATGTGATTCAACTGTTTTTCAGATCTTATAAAACCAGTTTAAAACTGTAGTCAATACTTGGCCCAAATTCAATATTTGAACAAAAGACTGAAAACCCTTCAAACTGAAACATGAGTGTGTAGCATCCTATGCTACTCACTGAAGTATTTTAATGTTTTTGATAAACAGTCCTTACCACTCTGGCTGCTCTCTCCTGAGATTCACATTTCCTGCAAAACCATGGTCCAGTGGGTACTTGAACAATGCCATAGCAAGCTGTTGGGAAATAAATGTTTTAAAGTAAGTTAAGATTTGAATAATTATGGAAAATCAAATACCCTTTCAAAGCCCTATTAATTACCTCTGAAACTACTCACATAAACCACCTGCTTTGTAAAGAATGAAAACATGCTATATTTATGCTTATAATTTATCACCTAGTTAAAATTATAACGTTTTAACTAAATATTAGAAAAATAATCTTTTTCTATTTCAATTAAAAAGTATAAACATCACAAATTTTATTCTTTTATAACAAAAAAAATTAGATAACATTTAACACTTTTCTTTACATAGAATAACTCTAATTAATTAATTCATTCCTATATCCTGAAGTTTAAACAGCAAGCATTTTACATACATGAAAGTGAAAATTATTTCCGAATCACCTTTCAAAACAAACAAGACATTGCAGGAAAGAAAATGAAATGGAATGTTAAAAGTAAAATGCTTCTATTTAAATAAAATGTCCAGAATAGACATTTGTCTATCTGTCTATAGAGACAGAAGGTACATTAGTGGTTGTCTAGGACTGGGGGAGTTAGGAAGAAATGGGGAATAACTGTTAACAGGTCCAAGGTTTCTTATTAGGGTGATGAAAATGTTCTAAAATTGACTGCAGTAACAAATCCAAAACTGTGAATATACTAAAAACCAGTGAATTGTACACTTTAAGTGGGTTAATTGTATAGTATGTGAGTTACATCTCAATAAACCCGTCAGAAAAAAAAAGTAAACTACACGTTTATTTCTAATATATAATGTTAATGTTCCAACAAGTGATCTGTATATCACATTTCCAAATCACAGTCTAGTTGCGTACAAAACTGTTTTTATATTAACATTTACCTAACTCAAAATTTAACATTTTCCAGAAACCTAAAAACACTAATATCCAACTGACATTCTCTTGAATGAGCTTGCTCAGAGGTAACTTGAAAATATATCAAATATTGGAAAGCACTTAACGATTATAAAATCAGCACAAATTTTTAAAACTCCAAAAGCTAAACTTCTAATCCCTTTTAAAATGTATCGCAGTAAAAATATTCTATCAGCCAAGAAATACAGCATCACAGCCCAAAAACTTATAATTTAATTCAGAAATACTTCTGGAAAGGAAATTTTAACACTTAAATGAACACTTTCTAAATTGGGAAATGAGACTACTTAGCATCATTTATCATCCAATTCATAAGAAATACCTCTACAAGTGCCAATGAACACTAAAACGAAATACACTATACCAGTTCTGAGACCTTACAATCAGTACCTAGTTTGAATACACATGGTTTTCACTCCTTAGAAGAGTAAGGTTTACAACTCTGCCCTTCTTTAAAAGAACTGGGGATACATGCATGCTCAGGTTCGGTTATTCACTACCTCCTAAGTCCCCCTTCCCAATTCTGAGATTCCGTTCTATAAAGAATACAGTTTAGTCCCTTACGCTCAGGCTTTCTCTCGTTAGTAGCGCCCGACACACTACTAAACCTCTGCCTCACTCAACGCCAGATTCAGAAACGGGAAGGGGGGGCGGGTTGGTGCACAACAAGGGGAGTACAAGAGCCACCGAAAAAGTCACCTGTTTTTTGGCCCCCAAATTTTCAGCCTCAATTCCTTACCACATGAACTGGAAAAAGTCAGAACCTTCAAACAGCCAAAAAACTACCTTAACTAGTGTCCTCGGCTTTTCGGTATATCCCCAAAACTCACCTAATGGAAACACCCAGAAATAAACTAAGATGCTCCCCAGGTCACTGGCGGCGCCACCACCTCCTCTTCTGTCCAGTCACTGAAGCTGAGGAAGGGGCCCGATGCGGCCACTCAACAGCCTCATCCACCACCCCGAGCAGCTCAGCCCAGCCGCGCCCGCGGCGGCGCGACTGCGGCGAACGGCCTTCTGCCTCTTCTCCGCGGGAAGCTCCAGTCCGCAAGAGCGGCAGCAAGGTCTCGGCCAGAAAGCTTGGGGTGCGGCAGCCGGCGGCCCCCCCCTCCAAATCTAAAGCGGCAGGGCACACCCCCGAGCTCCCGATCCGCCCCGGCGCCGCGCGCCGCGCTCTCGAGCCCGACTCCATGGTACAGGAAGTCTCCAGACACTGCGGCAAACGGCGCGGCGGGAGGGGGAGGGGACTCCCCACTCCCCAACCCGAACCCACAGCCGCGGGGCCACGGCCGAGGGGCGCGCGCCCGGGCCCCGACACCCCCTCGCCGCCGACCCCAGCCTCCGAGAATCCGCAGACCCGCGGCTCCGGGCGCAGGCGGCGGCCGAATGACACTTGAGAGAGTGAGCGCAGCATCACATGACAGTCCAGGCCACACACACTTTCTCCCACATGCGCAACCCACACCCCTTCCGCCCCGCCGCCGACCCTCCGAGTCAATCCCCGGCCGCGGAACGGGGGCAGGGGCGGGGGCGGGGGCGGGGCGGGGGGAGGGGCGGGAGGGAAACTGGCAGTTGCTGCCAAGGTGGGGGAAGCGGTGACGGTTGGGAGAGGCCGGGTTCGGCCCGGCGGGCGGTTGGGTGTTTACCTTGATGCACCGCGACGCTGCAGCCGTGCCCGTCGCAATAAACCAGCGGGTTCTCGGCCCAGCCTCTCTCGTCTGAGCAAACGCAACAGCCTCCAATCATCTCCTTCATACTATGGGAGACCTCGTCCTCCAGTGACACGGGCCGGTCGCTAGAGACCATCTAAGAGGGAGTTGGGGGGGACCATTAAAAAACACATGCAAGCCAATGAGTGCTTCCCCCCGCCCAGTCCCCCGCGCCCCCCGGCTCCCTTCCCGGCGCCCCGGCCCCCGCCCGCCGCTCGGCCGCTCGCTCACTCGGGCTTTGCCGCTCAGTCACTCACGTTCCGCACAGGAGTCAGGAGCCATGTCCTTGCTGACTCCCCCCACCTCCCCTCCACCGCCTCCTCCGCCTCCTCCTCCTCGTCTTCTTCCCTCCCCACCTCCACCCGGCGGCTAACGCTGGAGCCCGGAGAGGGCACACATAATCAAGTAGGCCTCCGCACAGGCGCACTGGGGGGGCTCCCGCTGGGCCGGGGCAGCGAGGGAGGGGAAAGGGGTTGCGCTTCCTCCTCCGAGCGTCACTCGGCGTGCGCGCCCGCCCGGCGGCCGGCGTGAGGGAAAAGGCCCGGGAGAGGCGAGGCCTGCGTGCGCGCCGCCGCGTCCGGCCGGCAGCCCGGGCCTGCCTCCCGGCCCCTTCCCCTCCCCCGCGCCGCTCGCAGCCGCCGAGGTGTGCGGCGGGGGTAGGGGGCGAGGGGATCCCGCGGCGCGCCGAGGCCGGAACGAGCCAACTGGAGGGCGCGGGGGCGCGCACGCGGGGGCGGGGACGTTGGGGCCGCTTTCTGCAGCGCCGGGCGCGCGGGCTGCGTGTGCACGTCGCGAAGAGGCCTCGGCGGCGAGGGAGGGTGGGAAGGGAGGGTTCCGAGGGCCGGGAGGGAGGACGAGTTTTGTCTGAGTAGCTGGAGGGGACTCCCTGCGGGCATCTGAGAACCTACCTGCAGGCCTTTTCCTCAAGAACTGGCCCGTGGGTAACAAGGGTTGGGCAAGTCGGCCAACTTCCATGAAGGGTGCAGTGAAGCATGGCTTCCTGCAGTTGGTCGCGCGAACTTCCCTGTACTGCCGAAGCCTTTCCACCCATTAAGTTCACATCCTGGACTCTACCCAAAGTTCACTCAGTGGAAGTGCCACCAAGTCGGCTGCCCGTTTACACACCACATTGGGCCCAGTGACGACTGAAAGTGCATCACAGGGTCAAAAGCCTAGGTTGGGTTGTACTCGAAGAGGGAACAACACCTATGCTACTCGCAACTAGCTGTGTAGGAGTACAAATGGTTGTTAATCAGGAACTAGCAATATAATGTGAGGATCAGGAAATCGCAGTTTGAGAGAACCCAAGTTCTACTCAGTCACCAAATGATATCTAACACCATGTGACAGTGGAGTCCTTTCAATTGAGGTTTTCTCTGATCTGGCTCTGTACTCCAAATTTACTATTGAAAATTTGTCAATTTTTTATTAAGGCCACTTAAGTGGCAGAAAGATGGGCGCTCACTCACAAATAGAAAATGGATCAGGCCTATCTGAATAAGCTGGATATTGAGCAGTTTTGAGCTGTGAAATCTTCCACTGTTGCCCTACCCCCTATGTATCCTTTTTAGTCCAATATTGATTTTAGGCCAAATAAGTGTCTCATTATAAAAGTTTAGCATGAAATAGGAATATAAATAGATTGTTTAAATGACAAGCATAGTTACAAGGCAAATTCATGACTTTGATAAATACCTTACAGGTACAAAATGACTTTATCAGGAATTAGCAATATAATGTGGGGATCTGGGAAATGCAGTGATATAAAATGCTGAAAGATGAAGGAACCCAAGTTCTAGTCAGTCACCAAAAGATAATGGTTTAAGTTCTAAAAGCATTCCAAGTGTTCTCATAAAGAAAAAAAAAAAAAATTGGTGGCATGGCTGCTTTTTCTATTGCAAATTAATTGCTAGAAATCTATTTAAGAATGATAATATATATAATACAACGCAAGCATATATTAGCAAATATATTCAAACATTCTAAAAGAGAAGTGAGATGGCTACAGTAATGCAAATCTAGAAGTGTAAGATAGGGGAAAAATGTACACTAAAGAGACCAAAAAATGAGAATTCGCTTTTAGTTATATTAGTGCATTTTTAAAAGGTGACTACAAGATTACATACTTATAAAATGCAACTTCTTTTGGAGGGTATGGTAATAATAAATTTCCAAACATATAATAATGATGTTCTTAAAATATCATTGATATTTTAAAAACTAAAACCGTGTTCAAACAAATCTATACTGTTTTGTGTATCTCTACTGTATATCTTATCTTTACCCCTTTACAAGGGATACCAGTTCAACATCCAATTCCTGATGAGGTTCAGACTCTTAATGAAGAGTAATTTTTAGTTAAAATTAATGTGAAATTTCCCTTGCTAAACACTGCAGTCAAACCTTAATGAAATAAATTATTTTTAAATACATTCATTTTATTTTTAATGCATTGGAGCTTAGTTCTTGGGATGGAATTAATTTATATGTAAAGAAAGATGGGTACTTTACCCTATTCTGTAACACTTAATAGAAGAAATGTAGGTAAACGCTTGCTGTTTCCAAAACAAAACAAAAAAGTTCATCATTTGTAATACATTTTTGAAATTTAGAAAAATAGAGAAAACACACTATTTCTTAAGGATAGGCCTATATATAAATAACAGCATCTGAAGAAGAAATTTTATTAAAGATGTACATATAAATGTTGACATAATATAAGTCAAATTATTTAAAACTGATATTTAACAAATGTTATGAAAACTGTAAGAAAAAACATAATGAGCTAAATAGGTCATTCTAATTTTAACTCATGTACCAGATATAGAACTTTTTCTTATGTTATATATCAGAAGTATAATATTTAATGTATTTCTAAAAAATATTAGGTGATAAGAATGACAGACATTACAAAATAGTTCAGAGATACAGTTAATTATTCATTCAGTAAATATTTATGGAACATTTACTGTGAGCCAGGGAACATTTACTAGATACAGGAAATATAGCAGTGAGCAAGTTATATTTGTCCTTTGTGTGATATATATGTGTATGATTGACTGAATAAGCTAATTCTCATAACTCAGAATGGATAAAACTTATAGTTAAATTGCCAGAATTGTTAAAGTTCGAGCAAGTTTTTAACAACACATGGTAATGTTAAAAAATAAAGTTCATGGGATTTATAGAATAACTTCATAGAAAAGTACAATTTCAATCTTAAAATAATGTTATCCTTTAAATCTGATTCCACATTCTCAAAATATTCTTTGAAAAAGTACACCTAGTACCTGTAGAATAAAACAAAAGCCTGTGGTCCCAGTATACTTCTTCACATAACAACAGCAGCTAACTCAGTACTGGCTCATCTGTTTCTCTGAACTAATCATCTGAGGCAAACCACAAAAAACTCAAGTAAAGTATTTTATGATGTAACCTCTAACCCTACTATAATGGGAAACTATATTTTCCTCCTGTATGGGTAATATATCTTCTTATAATTTTCTTTATTCCTCATCCTGGGCACCAAATTTTTGGATTTGCTTTTCCATAATCATTTACATTAGTAGATACTTATGAACGAAATATTTAAAACCAAATTTGCTTCCTAGGTTAGTATTGCTTATATTTATCTCCTTTTTAAATTGAAGTTTTATTTGCCTTCTGTTATTTGCCTCATGTTATGTTTAGTCTATTATACCCATTGTTAAAGTATATTTCTTTAATGAGGTATAGAAATTGAGGTATATTTCTATAATGTTAAGACTAGATGCACTTTCCTTAACTCAGATTCTTAACTTCCATAAAGTGTTTAAAATTCTGTATTGGCTCTGATATCTAGGTTTTTAAACAAAAAGCAATTATCAGAATTCATTCATCTACTAAACCTCATCAGAAACTATAATTTTGTTTTTAAATAAATTAGTTGGAAAAAGCAATAAGGCAATTCCTTATGATCTGCACAAACTTTAAGATATGTCCTCTTTTAAAGGAATCTGAATAAAATTTTGTTTTGCTCATTTGGTATCCAAGTTTTCTTACCTTTTACATGAAAAGTTTATGAGCCATATATTTATACTAGTATGATTAAAATATTGAGGTATTTCTGATACTAGTTTTGTTATTTATCTCACAATAAGTGAGTATTGTGTCTTTATAGGTACAAACCCACGCATGGCACCTATATCATGGAGCACTATCAGAAATTTCATTAAAAGGTATTCATTTCAATTATATTTTCAGTTGATATTCCGTTAATGGCTTTTGGAAAATTCCATTTAATGAAGCATATTAATCTTACTAGGTGATTTTTTTTAAACTCACCCTACCGCCTAGCAAGTGTCCTGCACGTAGTAGGCCCACAATAAATATTCATTTAATGTACAGTATTGGTGTTTAAAAGATAATTGCTGTCTGAGCTTTATTCTTCAGAGTAAAGCAAGGCTTTATTTTGTATGTACAACCGAACTAAAATATCTAAGTAACGATTAGGAAATTTTCAGATAAATTGGCTTTAAAGATTTTCAATAGTTGAAATTAATATAGGTGAAGAGTTTTTAATTACTAGGTAATTTAGAATTGTCTGTATTTAAATAGCCCTCAAATGTTAACCACCTCTCCATGTAAAAGTCATTTTCTTACAAAACAGACTCTTAGAATCAATCATAATTAATATTATTGTTACATACACTTAATTGTTAAAAAGTTTAGTTAGGTAATTCTGAAATTTAAATTGTATGTAATTTAAATTTTAAAATCTTTTTAAGAATCAAGGCCTAATATTTACTTTAAAGGGTTTAGCTTGGTTAATCCTGTGTTTGGCTTCAGAGCCACTCCTTTTGCTATAAAATTGATATGCATTGGTTATATTTACATTTTTGGGTAAAACACCGTGTAATTACCAACAGAAAAATAATATCTAAAAGATGCCTTTAGATCCTCTAGGCGTTACACAAACCTCAATAACATTTCAGAGCTGGGCTATTTTTTTCCATGATGCAATAATACTTAAAGGTGTTACACTTTAGACTTTTCAGAGTACCATCAATATAATGTAAGGGCAGGAGTGTAAGGTCCATGTTCCCATTTTTTTACTGACACTGAAGATTTGCATTTCTGTTATAATTAAAGTGTGATTAAAGTGACATATTTAAGTGTCTGTTTATAGGATACAATAAGGTTATCCAAGTGAAAAGATTCTGGACATGGAAAAGAGGAAAATCAGTTTTTGAAATGGAAGAGAACCTTGCAAGAAATGAAACATATCTTGGACTGAAAAAAAAGAAGAATCAGAAATTAAACTGAATTGCTAAATACTATTTGGACCAAAGAAGATTACTTTTTAAGATTTAAATGTTTTCCTCTCTGAAAGGGGCCACTGCTTACCAAATCCAGAAACAAGCCCTAGAATATGTTAATTAACTGCATTGTGTCCCAGAAAGAATGAGGTTGACAAATTCATTTTTTTATTCCTTCAATCAATAAACTGTTTGCCTAGTACATCTTAGATTTTTAAAATCTATAACGTGTATATTTACCTCTTGGAATTGTACAGTAACAGTGCCAAATACCACCATGGCCCCATAGGGTGCATCTTATGAAGCTTAACATTCCTGGCGAATTAAACACACAAGCCTCCGATCACTTTTTGTCAGTCTTTACTGTGGCGCGTAAGAGCCAAACTGTAGGTAATTTTTCTATGGTGGCAATTTACCCCAATTTAAAAAGCAATGATCTTTGATGCAAGCAGAAGTGGAAAATATAATGACAGAAAACTAAAGAAAGGTATTACAAAGACTGACCTGGAACGCTTCTTGTCCCTCTCCACCCCCACCCCCATTCATGCCCTTTTTTCCGCCCATTTGTTGTTTTTCTCACAAGTATATCATGACTTGCAACATATTTTTTTTAATTTAAATAAAACCCCCAAATGCCTGAAACACTAAAAGATGTAAAAAGATTCACCTTCTGCAATCAACTACATAGCAGATAAACTTATAAAGCTATTCTAAACATCCAAAGACTTATAAATAAAAAATGTAAATTGAATCCAAGTAGTTGGGGAGGGGACCCTGGGAGGATGAGTGTGGGAGGAAAGAACAGATTGAGAATATCTCATTTCAACACCAATTTTTTTTCCGTTCAAACCTTTCCATAGTTACACCTCAAATGATTTCTTATATAAGAATTTCTCCCTATATTTCGAAATAACTAAATGATTTCCGTGAGGAAATGCAAGTTTAGGAAGATCCGCAAAATGAAAGTGTTAAAATGCAAACCACTTCTATAGCATTTCAAATGCAAAATCACAACCACCACTACCTTTAACTGACTCTTAAGGGTTCTTTTCAAACAGAGGCTGTTTATGAACATCATCTGTTAACTTCTTTCTGGTAATTCAAAACTCTTGTCAAATGATGTTTTCAAGATGACGTGTAAATATAATATTCCATTAGAGATCAATTCTAATTGGTTTTTAAAAATCCACCTTGGGAAACCAGTGCTGTACAATACACAGACTAGTAATGGGCATTTTAGAAGGAATTTCCGCAAAGTCTATTATCAATCTAAGTCGAAATTACTGTCTTGCCCTAGTAAGGTTTGGGCAAAAGGACTGAAATTATTTCTTCATGAGTTTTCACGCACGATGACTTTGGTCTTGTCTTCAAGATTCGCGAGCACTTGTTGGAAATCTTCATTTTTAAAAACTGTGATGCTTGCCAGAAATATTTTTTCCACATGCCTCACAAAGGAAAACAGGCAGAGTTTCGTAGGTTGCTTACAATTATTTCTTTCTAAAACGTGGTATAAAAGCTAATGACACGTTTTTCCCTTTTGAATTTCACTGTTATTTTGAAAATGCATTTCACGTTAAGAAACCAAGGCTGTTTTTGTTAGGGGTAGCTCAACCCAGCCTTTAAAAATTAGACTCCTTGTATACAACAAAGAGCTGAATAATAACAAATAGAGACAGAGAAACGTGCTTTTCCGAACTCCTTTGAATCCCGACATTCATTTTCGAATCCATACATTTAAAGAGATTTAAAATAGGATATGATGGGCTCTAACTTTCCAGATCCAGAAAAAAAAATCGCCCACATTTGTCTCTATCTACTTATCACTTTGCAAACATATCTATGCTGCTTTCCCTCTTCTTTTCGTGTGTGAGTCGCAGCCTTGCCCAGCTTCCTCCAATTTAGCGGCACGTTGTAAAGCCTCCTTCCTACGCGGTCTGGAGTTGGGAACCCCTCGCCGGCCGACACTGATCATAAAACTTGCCGCGCCGACCCGACCCGGCCCAAGCGTTGCAGTTCGGGGACGTGGGGGTGGGGGCCGAGTCGGGCCGGGGGACCCCTCCCTCGGGAAGGACGCACTCGGCGAACTGCCGCACGAAGGCCGAACAATGGGGGCGTCCGGGCGAGCTGGACCCGGCTCCCGCTTCCTCGGCGGCGCCGGCCGCGCGCCCGGCCGCCCCCGCCCACCGCGGCCCTCCCCACCCGCGGTTTCGCGCTCTCACTGCCGGCCTCAGCCTTCCTCCCGAGCGCCGCGGCCCGGCCCGCCGCTCGCTCCGCCGCCACGCGCCTCCTTCCCGTCCCAGGGCTGGCCCTCCTTTCTCCGACTGCGACACCGAGGCGCTGCCTTCAGCGACTCCAGCTTTCGCTGCGGCCGCCTTCCCGCTATTGCTTTAATATATTTTCTAAATTTCTCCTTTATTTTCGCAAGTGGTTGAGATGTCTCACTTCCACCTTAATTTCCATTTGCTATTTCCCTCTGGAAAAGATTCCCCCAGGAAATCCAAAACCTAGAAGGAACTACAGCAAATCCCATAAAACCTTTAACTCTAAATACGTCTTTTTTTAAAATTTTAATGCATTTATGTCGTCTAACTTGGCAAAAGAACTCTCTTCTCTTTTTATTTCCTCCTTTAAATATTGTTATTTTAAACTCTCCATCAAGTGCATTTTGATGAGAGGGCAGAGAATGTGTCCGGCAGCACGCAGCAAATCAGAGGTTTTATCTTACGCCTCCTGGGATGGTAAAAAAGTGGAACGTGGACGAGTAAGCTTCTAGGGAAGAAAAGCAACACAATTCGCTGGAGACGAAGCCGGGCCAGGCGGGGGGAGGCGCAGCGGGGGCGTCGAGGGCCCTCGGGCTCCGGCCAGGGGAGCTAGTCTGGGAAAGAGAGAAGGTTTGAAATAGCGGGGGCCGGGAGGGCGGCGGGCCCGCGCATGACGGTACTTTATGAGAAAGGATGGCGCAGCGGATGAGATTACTTTGCTTTCTCTTCCCCTAAGAAAAAACTAAAGTTCGAGGGAGGCGGAGAGAACAGCCATCCTTATTTCCTCCCCACGTTTCCGCAGAAGGACCGGGGCTGCGGCGGGCAGGGAGAGGGCGCAGGACGAGGTGGACCAATAGCAGTCAACAGGTCCAGGCCGCCGCAGGGCAGCGGGGCCGGGCCTCCGGGCCCCCTCCTCTCAGATCTCCTCCCCACTTCCCCTTCCCTCCCCTCCCCCGCAGGCCCGGCCCGGCAGGAGAGGCCGGGTGTGCACTCCCCGCCCCACCTGGTCGACTGCGGCCGCCTAGGCCTGGGCTCTCGGGGTGGGGGTAGGGCGGGGGTTCCCTGCCGGAGAATCCTCCCCCGGGGCTGGCGGCGGGAGGGGGAGGGGATGGAAATCGGGGAATGGAGGATTAAGAAGGACTCGAGCTCGGCACGAGCGCGGCCCGCGCGAGGGATCTTGGGTAAAAAGTGGCCGCGCGGCACCGGGAGAGCGCGGAGAGGAGCCGGGGTCAGAGGTCAGGGCCCTGGAACCCGGCGTGCAGATCCCCCCCACGTGAACGCAGCGAGCAGGAGAAACCTTTTTGTTTTCGACCGAGCCAGCATGCTCCCCTATTGACCGCGCTGCTTTTCCCGGGCCGCTGGAGCAGAGGAGCTCCATCCAGTATCTCCTAACCCCACCCCCCTTCCACCACCAACACACTACCCAACTCTACCCTTCCTTCCCAGCCCCCCGTACCGGGCTTGCAATAACGCAGTAAATTTGCTTTAACAACAAGTGGGGGTGGTTGCATTTACTCCTCCCTCTCTTCTCTCCTCCCCCTTCTCTTGCTGCGGCTCTTGACACTACTACAAACCAGGACTATAAACATAAACATGTGTCACTGTAACTGGGCAGGTAATATACGGATTTGGGGGTGGGGTGCAGGGGGGCTTGGTCGCCGCTTGGGGGGCAGTAAAAAAATGTGCTTCACGTGTTCGTCGGCTTTGGGGGCTGCCCCCACACACCGATCCATTTATATAATGCCGACTGCACACGGTCACTTACTCATTCAGCCACACAGACCCACAAAGGCAGACTTGCCGATAACCACCGTACCCAAAAGCAAATACATTTAAATACGACTCTCTCTCCTTTCCCAGCCACTGCTGCTGCCATTTCTTCTGTCATCAAACAGTAGCGTCAATTCTTGAATCCCCTTTGCTTTAGAAAAATTCTTTTCCACATAGCAATAGAGAACATTTTTCGACCTAAACAGTATGCCGCCCTTTTTTCCCATAGACAGTAACCTACATATTTTGTGCGCAGAAATCATTTCAAAAAGCAAGTAAGGCTATTTAAGTGACTGAGTTTGAAATCTGTAAAGGTTCTTCTTTGGGCTTTCCCTTCCTGCATTTAGCAACTTGTGCTCTAAGTTGCTGCAACTGGAGCTGTGGAGATTAGCCACAGCGAGCCTTTATTATTATTATTTAGTCTATATTTACACTGCCGATCAACTTCTTTCTCTTTCTTAGTTCAGCAAGCCTAGCAACAACTGCTTACGGTAGAGTAAAGCGAATCATCTCGCAAGCTTTCTGGCTTGAAACGGAGGGAGATTCAGAAAATGTTCAGATGGAGAAGTGGTTCCCTTTGTTCTTTCATTGTTTCTCTACGAACTGGTGGATACAAGGACAAACACTTACCTTCTCTTCTTTTTGCTCCCGAAACCAGACGTTCCCATCAGCCTTAAAATACACAATCCACCTTGAAAGTAACTACGAATGTCGGGAGAGTTTGTATTCCATTCTTTTTCGTTCTCTGCCCTCTTTTAGCGTAGGATTAAGTTGCCGAGCACGTTGCTGCAAGCTGTAGCCCCCCGCCTTAGTGAATCGGTCACGTTTAGGACCCTCTAAGTCCATCCTAATTCTGCCAGTAGAACTGAGGGTATTGGAGCTCTAAACTTTCAAAAGGAAGGGGGCCCGCAAGTATCCAGAAAACTTACGTATCCCTTGAAATTTTTTACCAGTGTATTTTTGTACCACATCACCAAATAGAATTTGCCAAGAAATATTAGATATTTCTTCGAGGACAGTGTGTGTGTGTGTGTGTGTGTGTGTGTGTGTGTGTGTGTTTAAGTTTCTTCTTAGCAATGTGCTGCTTAGACAGATGGAGTAACAAGGCAGGTTTGTATGGACATTTAACGGAACGAGTGGGTTTTCCATAACGTTTGTTATGCCATGTGTTTTTTCAAAACACTACTGGAACTGAGAAAGGAAGCAAAGAGAAATTTGAATTATAACGTTGCGGAATGACTTAAAGAGAGGCGCTTGCTTGAAATGAATTAGTGTAAAAATTGGCCTCAAAAGCAAAAAGTGAGATTTTTAAAGTTGAAAGACAATTTTAACTCTATGATTCCAAAATTTAGCAAGTGACTTTTCTGGTTAGTGTGTGATACGTGTCAGTGTTTAGTGTCCAGCCTGGTGGGCATTACTGCCCAAACCCTGTTTAAATCTGATTATGATGTGATTTGTTGAAGTCATGAATACGAAATGATCCTTGTGTATCCATAAATGTGAACTTGGGGTTTTTTGATCTCCCGCTTTTTTGTGTGCGCCCAGTAGCTGCAGCAGTGGAAGACAGTGATTGGCTCCAGTGCTCCTAGAAGGATTTGGGCTGAAGCCAGGGGAACAGAACCAGAGGATTCCCTTTCCAGAGACCATCAGGCCCCACATGCCTTATCTTTCCCTTCTCCCCTCATGGGTACTCAGGATTTCAGTATGGCTTCAGCAGCCCATAGGTAGGCCTCAACACTGAGTGTCATCACTTCGGTTTCTACACGTTTGGCCCTGATGGGAAATAAACAAAAATTGGGGTAATCCAAATAAATTGTGGGTCTTGAGGTTTGTGTATTATTTGATACACCAACATTGAACACTACTTTCTCAGATTTTTTTTTCTACATTCAGGATCAATTGTGAGAGGCCCTGGTGTCTCATAGGAAAATATTGCAACAAAACAAGATAATTGGGGGAAAGGCGGTTGCAGTAGGAAAAGTGGCTTTTCTTTGATGGCATTTAATTGGAATTAAAAGATTCTTGAGCTGTAAACATTATTTATTCAGCACACATAAGCAGGCATTGTTTTATCACCATCATAATTATGGTGTCCTTTAAACTGGCTGATAGCAGGAAAGATAAGGGAATGTGCCTGTAGATTCAGATCAGGTCCTGCTCCTTTCTATTTTTCTCTGCCACCCTCCCTCCCCTCTCTCTTAACTACCCTCCCCCCCCATTCCTTCCATGGTCACTAGGGTCCCCCACAGCCCTTGAGATGAGGAGAGCAGGAAGATTGTGGCCTACATCGTGAAAGTGATTTGTACCACACTCTAATTTGACACAATCTATAACTTTCTTGTCTCCCATGTTTATAACTGCTTTTTAGCTTGCAATATGTGTTATCTGAAGAGTTGCCTATTGCTCACCTGTATAAAATCTTGTCCACTAGGGTTTGTTGCTTTACCTTTGTCTAATTTAGAAAGCACACTCTTAGGGCTTTTTCAGAACAAAGCCTCACAAAACCCCCTTTACCTCCAAGGATTTGCAAATTTATAAAGGCTGCATTGAATTCAAGATGGGTCAGGGGGCAAAAAAGGGTAGAAGGTCACTGCATTTTGATTATGGGTCAGTAGACAACATGGCATATACTCTGTGTCCCAAACTTCTGTTAAAAACAGGATTTTTAAATGCCTAAGAAGAGAAGGATGGGCCCTTTTGGAGACTTGCCCTGATTTGTTTGGATGAGACAAAAAAGAAAAATATTAAAGAAAATGTACTAAGTTATAATTTAAGTTGTTCTTTAATTTAGCCATTTCCTCCTCCTCCGTTCTCATTTTCCCCTCCCCAAAAGCAGAGAACATGTGATATGACATAAATTTAGGTAAGGAACTGTTGACTCACACAAGATTTTATTGTCCTATATCCACAATTAATTCAGCCATATAAGACTTTAAATTATTATTATTTTAGACTTTGTTATGTTGTAAGTATTATAGTTACTTTTGGCTAACAGTACAAGGGACTTCTTTTATTCTTCTAACCAGTATACTTACATTGTTGAGGCCTTTGTGATGTTCCTTAGTCTTTTCTGTCTGAATTCATTTTGAACAAAATGTGCCAGCAATCACTAAAACAAATGTATATGGTGAAGAGTCAGGTGATGGTGGTGGGGTTGGGGGTGGGGGCGATCCTCATTTAAATTATGTGTGTTTGGGTGAAGGCTGGGAAGGGAAAGGATTATTTTAATGCTCTTCAGTACTTTAATTATATGACATTGTAGTGTAGAAATGCAAAAGTACTCTTAGGTTTTCCTTCAGGTTTTCAAAAGAACTTTCCCCATTAGTAAACTACTTCTGCAAATTGCTATTGCATTTCCCAGCTAACCATTTAAAAGACTGTAAATGCCGTGTGCATTACTTCGCTCCAGAGGAAAGAGGTCAGACTGAATTGCAATGGTATTTAAACATAAAATACAGTGAAAATAAATCAAAATAGAACATTTGAAGATAAATGTAGCACATCAACACAGGATAAGTAAAGATAAATATGTTCATATTTTCATAGCCCATCACTTTAAAAACTGAAAGTGATTTTTTACAATAAATGCAGAAGTAAGTGGACATTTATGTATTTCTGTCTTTATGTGCCACAGAGGATTTTCCTCTAGCAAGCAGCTTTGTTTTCAAAGCTAAAATACTTTTTATGATAGTGTGTAGTTATGCATTCCTCACTGACTAAATAATCGCATTTAATTAACAAACTCAATGCATATCATATATATGCCTAAATTCTCAGTTAAGTAATCCCCTGGACCCTCAGAGATGGATATACACATAAATGTTAATTTGGGCGTATCCACCCACATACGTATATGTGTTTGAGAAACGTAGAAGTTGATATATCTTTTCTTAAAAAAGAATTGGAATACAGTCCATCATCTGAATTGGGTTCATCTTTGATTGTAGAAGTGGCTGACATGGTCAACATATTTATCAAAGAAACCCCCTGGCTTTTGAAGAATAGTACTTTATACATCTGGATCTGCACATCCAGGCAAAGTAAGTAAATTATTGCATAACTTTAAGCATAATTGATAACAGACACCTTTAATTTTTCATCCCCATTCTTTTGGCCAGCTTTCACATTAATAATCTAAGCCATAAATGTTGGTAGCTATTGATCGAAATCCCCTGTGTGCATGCAAATCCATCTTAAAGTCCCCTGCCTTTCATGTGTGAGCGCTCAGGGGCCTCTGCTAGATCTTTTTATCGGGATCAACCCCCAACGTGCCTGGAGAAGACCCCGGATATACAACGTGTCCTGATGGCCACAAGAAAGCTGTCTGTCACATTCTGTGTGTGTGTGTGTGTGTGTGTGTGTGTGTGTGTGTGTGTGTGTGAGAGAGAGAGAGAGCGCGCGCGCGCGCACGCGCGCTCACGCCTTCACACACACACACACACACACACACACACACACACATACATACACACACACCCCGATGGGGAAGTTAAAGGAACAAAAGAATGTATTAGACAAGAAGAAATATGTGTAATAGGAGTATTAAAAATGTATAAGTGTGAAGGTACCTGAGTGCACATACAAAGATATTCGCATAAATTTTATACATAGACCCAGTTCCCAAATCTTTTGGCCTTTCTTTTTCTCCATTTGACCCAACAGATTGTAACTTTAGTTTAAAAAATACTATTCTATTAGTTTTTAAAACCACCCATATTGCCAGTATTTGAAAGGTGGAAGGGGAGGAAGGGGAGGAAGGAGAGGAAAAGGTGATTTTGAAATGGTTACTAAGTCATGTTGCCTTGTGCAGGAGGAATAGGAGTGTGAGTTTGTGTGTGTGTGTGTGTGTGTGTGTGTGTGTGTAAATCTAAATAGGAATCGAGAACAACTAGAACTACCTGGCCAAAAAAGAAAAAAAAAAAAGAATGCTCTAGCCAACCTTTTGTAATGTCTTCTCAGAGGCTTTATTTTGAGTTTACTATTTCTTGGCTGTTTGACGCTTTGGTGGAAATCTTAAAGCTGGGGGAGGGGAATCGGACGGGGTGGGGTGGGAGGGAGAGGGCTGGCAGTATATAAGTGCATCAGGAGGAATTTTAAAACGACCTTATTGTCGCTGGCAGTAGACTCTGGTCATTATACTTTAAAAAAAAAACACCAGCATCTGCTTTTCCTGGAAACTTTGCTTTCTGCTTAAACCTTTAGCATTTTGCCTCCTGCGAAAGTGAAAGAGAAAAACGCGGTGTGATAGATCCAGATGCAAAAGAAAGCCAACTCGGTGGATGGTATTAGCTGTGACGAGGCATTGTTCATTGCTGCCTCTCGGTTACGTTTAAAGCCTGAAATATCACGAGATCCATTCAATGATCCTTCTCTCATTCAAGGGACAAAAATGTAATTTGCTGTAGCTCTGATTTCTTGGATGGAAATGCTAGCCTTAGATTTCAAAGGCAAGAACTAGACATCGCGGTTTGTACACACATTGATTAAGTTGAAGAGCGGCGATTACATCTGTGCTGAGTGCAACAGTAGTCCAGGGCTGACTTTTCAAATCCCAACCTCTGAGTTACAGACTCTCTTAAATAGGCTTCCTTAATTTCCGGATGCACTTCTTGAAATTCCCAATTCTCTTCAAAATTCCTGGGAAATTACAAGGAAGATGAGGGTGGGGGTGGGGAACTATGGCCGAGATTTCATTTCATGCAAACTACCTTTTTGTATGTCTGATTCCTCGGTTTTTAATCTCTCTCTCTCTCTTTGAGCCATACCTGCTTGTGCTAGCCAGACCAGAGCAGGGGAAGCTGGAACTTTTGAATGTGAAGGAAGAAATTATTGTACATTTTTTTTCTTGCAGGCTCAGAAATATCCGTTTATTCTTTTAAGCACACGGATGTTTCTATTTTTGGAAGAACAAGGAAACATATAAATGCCTGAGTTGCATTCATGCTGTAGTTCCAAACACCGAACAGTTAAGAAGATTTTGCTGAATTTTGCAAAGCAGCCAACAAACCGCCTTGGGATCGTGGTAATGCGACTGGGAAGACCTTTGCTCTCATTTGGCAATATTTTGGATATCCTTGAAAATGACACCAAAATATACTTTAATTTGACTAAGAAGAGGTTAAACAATATTGATATTCATCCAAAGTGATTTTTTTTAAGCAGATGCTTGGCTTTCATGGGGAAAAAAATGGGGAGTTGTGGAAGAGTCATTTAAACTACCAACCAAGAGCATCACAGACCACTGAGATAGTCTGCATCGTACATCAACACTTTCTTTTCATCGTTATTACCTAAAACCTATGGAAGCACCTTGTGCGTTTTACATTTTCTTTTCTTTGCTACAGAAGCAATCTGCTCCATGGAATTCTGACCTGTCGTGAACAGGACCCTGGCTAAGGCTGTGCTGGGGACTCTAGGACCATCCCGCCTACAGTCCAGCCTGGTTAATTGTGAAAAGTGTACACATTTCTGGCTTATCTATGCTTTGTTATGGGTCTGACGTGAAACTACCTCCTCCCCACCCCACCCCCCAGCAGAGAACCAAAATCCAGTTGAATTGTTACAGTGTTTCGGAGCTGGAGCCTTGAACTGCTTCCTTGGTCAAATAACTTTGTTTCTGGTAGTAAAAAGGCATTTTGGGGGGGCGGGGGAAACAAGGATAATCGAGAGAAATTCAAAACGTAAGTCTGTACTGGGGTGGTTCACCGCGCGGATTTAACTTTGGAGCTCCCAGCCGGGCTCCTTGCCCCACTCCTATAAGGGAAATACCAGGCTATTCTGCACGTTTTCACTTAAGCTCCATTTTCCAAAGGACAAGGGGGTGGGGTATATGTATTTAGGCTTGATAATGTTTTTAAAATGCTTTTCTTTGAAATGATAATAGCTATAGCGGTAAAATGCAAATAAAGCAAAAATAGGCAATATTCCTTTAAAGGCGAATATACAGGGCTTTTTTTTTTTTTTAAAGCGTACACACACTGCTTCTGATGAAGTCTGTGAGTCAGCCTGTTTCTGAGCTCCGATAGTTTAATGGAAAGATTTATATACCGACTGTATTATTTACTTTGGGAGGGGAGGTGGCAGTATAAGGGTATGCTAATTAGTGGGAGATTTTGGGGGGAAGGGGTGGAATATCAATTTTTATTGCATCACCTGTCAGGAGTGTCCAATCAGCGCTGGCTTTAGGGGAATTAATTGATGAAGGTGTCTCCGGACGAGCTCACTTCACTCTGTCATTTTATTTGTAGCTAAAGCAGCGGCGGGAATAGCAGCTGCATTTCTTTTCTCTTTCTCCCTTCACATTCCATTATCATAGTGCTCCAATGGAGAAGGAAGGAATAGAGGGGCCCAGGTACTGATCTGCCTCGGGGACTTAGACCAACACACTGGCAGATCAGAAACCGGATGGTTTTTTCCCTCTTTTTTAAAAAAACGAAAACCAAAAAAAAAGCAAGAATCAAGTCAGTGTAATTTCATAGTTTTTTTTTCCCCCCAATAATTTCGCCTAGAGTTTGGCACTCCCTTCGCCGGGAATAACAGTCTTTGTTATTTTATTAGCAGGATGCCTTGAGACACACGCAGCATCTGGTGGAGGATTAACATACATACATGTGTATGTATGCGTCACGTATATATTTACTGCAAATGGTGGGGATCGTTTAGTGCCCGAGATGGGAGACCTGAAGTCAGGTTTTGAAGAGGTGGATGGCGTGAGGCTCGGCTACCTCATCATTAAAGGAAAGCAAATGTTTGCCCTCTCCCAAGTCTTCACGGATCTGCTGAAAAACATCCCGAGGACGACCGTGCACAAGCGCATGGATCATCTGAAAGTGAAAAAGCACCACTGCGATCTGGAGGAGTTGCGGAAACTCAAGGCAATCAACAGCATCGCCTTCCACGCCGCCAAATGCACTCTCATCTCCCGGGAAGACGTGGAAGCGCTCTACACCTCCTGCAAAACCGAGCGCGTCCTCAAGACCAAGCGCAGGAGGGTCGGCCGGGCCCTGGCCACAAAGGCGCCGCCGCCAGAGCGCGCCGCCGCCGCCGCCGCCAGCCCCCGCCCGGGTTTTTGGAAGGACAAGCACCAACTTTGGCGGGGCCTGAGTGGAGCCGCGCGGCCCCTGCCAATCAGCGCGCAGTCCCCGCGCCCGGGCGCCGCCGTCGTGCGCCCAGCCGCCCATCTACCTCAGATTTTTAGCAAATACCCGGGCTCGCACTACCCGGAAATCGTGCGCTCGCCTTGCAAACCCCCTCTAAACTATGAAACTGCCCCGCTCCAGGGAAACTACGTCGCTTTCCACTCGGACCCTGCTTATTTTCGGAGCCTGCTGTGCAGCAAGCACCCGGCTGCC
>NC_041224.1:19040621-19040855 GCF_002837175.3 Physeter macrocephalus
GCCGCCGCCGCCGCCGCCGCCTACTACCAGGCGTCGGCGGCCGGGCCCCAACCCAAGGCGGCGGCGAGCGCCGGAGGCCCCGTGAGCCTGACCTACCGGTGCAAGCGCAAGCGTGGGGGCGCCAAGGACTGCCTGCTGGAGCCCCACGCCGGCGCCCGCCGCCTGCTTCTGCTGCCCAGGTCCTACAAAGCCAAAGCGGCGGCGGCGGCGGCGGCGGCGGCGGCGGCCGCCGGG
>NC_041224.1:19040967-19082504 GCF_002837175.3 Physeter macrocephalus
CCGGCTGCCGCCGCCGCCGCCGCCGCCGCCGCCGCCGCGGCCGCCGCCGCCGGGGCCACTTGCCTGGAGAGGTTTCATCTGGTTAACAGCTTCTGCCCGCCTCCCCACCACCACCATCACCACCACCACCATCACCACCACCACCACCACCACCACCACCACAGGGCCCAGCAGCCGCAGCCGAATCACCACCCCCCGCATCACCACCGGCCGCAACCCCATCTGGGCAGCTTTCCCGAGAGTTGCAGCAGCGACTCCGAGTCCAGCTCCTACTCGGACCATGCAGCCAACGACTCAGATTTTGGCTCCAGTTTGTCTAGCTCCAGCAACTCTGTGTCCTCGGAGGAAGAGGAGGAGGAGGGAGAGGAGGAGGAGGAGGAGGAGGAAGAGGAGGAGGACGAGGAGGAGGGGGGCAGTGGGGCCTCGGATTCCAGTGAAGTCAGCTCGGAGGAGGAGGACTCGTCCACGGAGTCGGACTCCAGCTCCGGCTCCAGCCAAGTGTCAGTGCAGAGCATCCGTTTCAGGCGCACCAGCTTCTGCAAGCCTCCCAGCGTGCAGGCGCAGGCCAACTTCTTGTACCATCTGGCCTCCGCCGCCGCTGCAACCAAACCCGCTGCTTTCGAGGATGCCGGCAGACTTCCCGACCTCAAGAGTAGTGTCAAAGCGGAGTCGCCCGAGGAGTGGAATATGCAGAGCTGGGCCCCCAAAGCGTCTCCGGTGTACTGCCCGGCCAGCCTGGGGAGTTGTTTCACAGAGATAAGGAACGATAGGGTATCTGAGATTACATTCCCACACTCTGAAATTCCCAGTACTGTAAAGAGAACTGAGCTGACAATTAACTGCCTGGCGGAGGGGGCCTCTTCACCTAGCCCAAAGACAAACAATGCATTTCCACAACAAAGAATACTCCGAGAGGCTAGGAAATGCCTACAAGCAACTCCTACTACATACTGTGCAGATAACAACACAATAGCTGCTAGGTTCTTAAGTAATGATTCTTCGGGAGTGGCAGCAAATGCAGAAAAAGATTCCAAAATCCCTCATTGCACTGAATTTGCTACGGATTTGCCCTCTTCGCCAACCGATCCCGAGGTGGATGCAGCAGCAGCAACTAAAGCCGAGAATCCCTGCACTGACACAGGCGACAAGAAATTGCCATTTCTGCACAATATTAAAATCAAAGTAGAAGACAGTAGTGCTAATGAAGAATATGAACCCGACCTTATTACAAATAAGCTAAAGTGCGAGTGCAATGATACAAAGGGTGAGTTTTACAGTGTGACTGAAAGTAAAGAGGAGGACGCCTTGTTAACCACAGCCAAGGAAGGTTTTGCATGCCCTGAAAAAGAAACTCCTTCCTTAAACCCACTGGCTCAGAGTCAGGGCCTTTCATGCACTTTAGGTTCTCCAAAACCTGAGGATGGGGAATATAAATTTGGTGCCAGGGTGAGAAAAAATTACCGGACACTAGTACTGGGAAAGCGACCTGTACTTCAGACACCTCCAGTCAAACCAAATCTGAAATCAGCTAGAAGTCCTCGTCCTACAGGTAAAACTGAGACACATGAAGGAACACTGGATGATTTTACAGTTATAAACAGACGCAAAAAGGTAGCCAGCAATGTAGCATCAGCAGTGAAAAGGCCATTTAATTTCATGGCAAATTTTCCTTGTCCACCATCACTCATTATTGGGAAGGATGGGGATTTGTGGCCAGCGTATTCCTTAAACACCACTAAGGATTCCCAACCTCCTCACAAGGCCCATCCTATATGGAAATGGCAGCTGGGCGGTTCTGCAATACCTCTTCCACCTAGTCACAAATTCAGGAAATTTAATTCATAAAAGCGTTTTGGAAGATATTTTCTTGAACCATATTCCCTTCCTTTTGTTGTAAACTGCACAGGATGGTTTGTACAAGTCCATTAATGTGTTACACCCCTTTTGGAGTCCTGGTTTATCGCATTTTGAAGACAGAAATCGGATTACTTTTTTTTCCATTGCGGGTTTTTTTTTTTTTTTTTTTTTGGCATAGGGTGGGGGCGGGGTGGGAGAAGGTTTGGTTTACATTCCACAGATGTGTTACACCCCTTTTGGAGTCCTGGTTTATCGCATTTTGAAGACAGAAATCGGATTACTTTTTTTTCCATTGCGGGTTTTTTTTTTTTTTTTTTTTTGGCATAGGGTGGGGGCGGGGTGGGAGAAGGGTTGGTTTACATTCCACAGACTATACTTCAGGCTAAAGACTCAAGTAAAACTCAGTTATTACGGTAGAGCTGGAACACTTTACTGTTTCAATGCTAATAATGCACCTGGTACCTCAATTCAACTGCTACAAATAAATGTCAAAAGGTTGAATAATAAATATTACAATGAGCCATTAAGTTTATGCACTAGACTTCAGACCTGAAAGTGTAACTGTTAATTCAGTGAAAGTTTGTTAGGTTACATGGTTACACAGTGAGGTAGCAAGAAAGCCCAAAGTGTTCTCTACTGGAGCTCTTGTTTGTGGGGTATCTTTTTCTCCCCTCATTTCCTCTCCAAGAGTCGTTGCACTTATTATTATTTTTGTGAGTGGAAATATTGGGGAGTCCTGATTGCTGGTAAAAGCTGCCTCATATATACTGAGTAAAGTAAATATAATATTGTCTTTTCTTTTTTTTTTTTTTTTTTTTAAAGGGTGTGATTTTACTTTTACAGGCACTCCTTGCGATTGGAAAAGTCCTTTTTTGTGTTCTCACCCAAAATTTTAAATTAGGTGACTCTTACTACTGTCCTGCTTACCTTGTGGTCTGAACATGACTCCTCAAACTTGCAAAACAATGAAAATATTTCTCTTAATAGCAGAATATGTTATGGTCTGACTCTTTATACTGACAAAGCAGTAAAAGTGACCGAGAAAAGTAAAATGGGTCAGAAGTATAAGAATACCCCAAATGAAAAATAACAGTTAGTTCAGGGCTTTTTGGTACCAGAACTCAGGCACTTGGATTTTATTACCTTTTACTTTCTCTGCATCTCTCTAAACTTCTATTTTCAGACCATCCTGTGTATAGAGCAGGAGAGTTTCTACTGCAAGTGACAATCAGAGGTGACTATCTATATTTGCACTTAAAATCAAAGTAGTTCAACATGCAAATGGTTAGGGTCTAGCCCTTGGTAAGGGCCATGCTGGTGTACTATGTTGTGATGATGGAAGCAGTAAATCAAAATTATGGAAATTTGCACTGTTGAAAAGCATGCTTTAGCTTTATTTTCAATTAAAAACACTGTTTAAAATTCCTCGTTCCATACATTTCTACTTATTCCAGATTGGAGAACAGTTAACAGGAATGAATGGTTTTGTTGACATTTTCACTTGTAATGTTTTTGCCTGAAAGAAATGCATTTATTGGGTGTAATGTTTTGTTGTAACACCATGTGATGAGGCCAGTCAGGTTCTGTGCAAAACACTGGTGGATTTCTTCCTAAATAACAACAAAACTTTACACACTTGTTACAAATCAAGTGCAAAAAGTTTCAGGTTTAAGAAAGTGAAGCAGAGATCACTTGCTATTTTGATGAAAGTTAAACCTAATAATTTTGGGTCCACCTCCCCTAGTCTGACAAATTATATATCTCAGATCTTTGCCATCTTAAACCTAAGAAGTTGCATATATAGATCATAAATCAGAAAACAAAACATCAATGAAATGTTTACTGTGTGAATTTAAGTCACAAGTTCTCATGGAAATTCAGTTTTTTTTCTTAACCTTTTAATTCCTATTCCCTTTGAAATTTTCCTTTTGTCTATAAATGTTTCAGATAGATCTGGATGGTCTCAGCCCTAATTGCTGTATATGCTCTGTGGTTTTACTCTTATTGTAAAGGACAGAGTCTGAGAGTACCTGCATCCAAATACATTTGGATGGAGTAAACAGATGCTTTGAACTGCCTCCCTTCCTTTCCTTCTTGAATGTTGCCAGATGTAGGTTCAATGGATCTTTTTTTTTTATTGGGATGATAGATATGGTCAAAGCAAAAATTGGGGGATGTTATCCTTGAATTAATGTTTGTGTAATTTCAAAGACCAGTACAAGTTACAGTGAAAGCTCCAGAAAGCTGAAGCACTGGCTTCTCAGTCAGTTCTTTCCTCTTTGGAAGGCAGTACAGAATTTGGGTGCAGTGAGTTGTCCTGCAAAATCAGTCTGTAAAAAGTGTGACAGACACACACTGGAAATCTGTAATTTCTACTCTTTCATTACTGCTAAGTCAAGAAAGTTCAAAGTATGGCTACTACATTCAGACTCTAGTACTTTTCTTGTTGGCTATGGAATAGTTGTGCCTAAATTATAAATTGAGAATATATTTGAAGCTTACAGATCTTGGGTGTGGGAGGACTGCGAGACGCAATAAGCACAATTTAAAACAAATAGACCCTATGGAATTTCTGACATAAAATATTGGCCTCCAGCTTTGACACTTGGTCTCCAGCCCTCAGAGAATCAATAGTTTCAGTTTCTAGGAACTGGAGAATGAGCAGCATGGAGGCCGAGGCATTCCAGAGTGATACCATCGAAAGGAAAGAAACGAAATAGTCAACACAAATTTCACCCCACAGTACCACCGCAAGCCAGCCAACCACAGCAAAACCTGAGTTGGGGCTTCTGTTAGGAAAGTGTACCAAACGGTATTCAGTAACTTGTAAATTCAAGGTACTCTTTCAATTTCTGGGAGCCCCTTAGCTGTTTTCCCATTCTGCTGTATTCTTAGTACAGTTTACTTCATTTTGGTTGGTTTATGATTAATGACAGTATCTAGATTTTCTAAGATGCTATAAATGTCCCATTTGTTCAAAAAGTTAAGCCTTATTGAGAGAAAAACAAAAGTTACCTCCATTGATAGATTGCATTTTTACATTTAAATGTTTTCAGGTGAGAGAATTTTTTTGGAAAGGCACTATATGGTTCCAGGGTCACCGATTCCTGTGTCTAAAGCTCAGCACTTATAGGTGTAAGAAAAATGCAGGAAAGGGCTCTTTTTCTGACTTTTTTGTGGAAACAAGTTATTTTTGGTCTCCTGTAAAAGTAGTTTCCTGATAAGACTGTGAAATGAAGATTTAATTATTTTTTTAAGAGGTGTGTACTCTGTCTTCCACAGTCAGGTTATCTGCCTTTTTTCGCAAATGCAGCTTGCTCTTTCTCAACTATTTACTTTTTAAAGTGGGTATTCTTTTGTACTGGCTTACTTGATTACAGTGGAGTATACTCAATAATGGTTGTTTATTTTAAAATCAACAACAAGGAGCCACCACTAAACAGCAATAACATAAACTAGATGGGCTGGTGTGTGGACTTTTATCTTATCCATGTCTGGGTGACTTTCAATGGTCTAGAAATTCCTCAAAGTTCCAGTCACTAGAATTGGAAGTTTCTGCTGATATGAGAATGCTAGTTTTGTGTGCATGCAGGAAGAGATGTAGACTAATTCCTCAAAAGCATTTTTTTTCTTTCAAAGAAAACAAAAATCCTCTATGGTAAAACAAAAACAAAAACACAACCATTAAAAAAATAATAAAGTATTAGCATCTACAAAAGACAGAAAATGTGGTGAGTTTTGCTTCACCTTGAAAATACTTCCTGCTGAAAAGAATGTGAAAAAGGGAGCTCCTAGAGCCAAACTGGCGTGGCGGGGGGGAAAAGGGATTTAAAGGCTCCCCCATCAACTAACCTCAGGAAACTGGCAAGGAGGAACAGGGCTTCCACCTTAGGGAGTCCTCCGGGTCACCCGGGCCTTCGCCACGATTTTCCCCTTCCCTGTAAGGAAGCGCTATTTTTAATGCCAGCTTTGGTTTTGGTTTGCTCCCGAGGCCAGAGGGCATTTTGCAAACTAGCCTGGGGGGGGTGGGGACGTAGGGCAGATCTAGGAGGTGGGGGAAGGCTGCATCTTACCTGTTTGGCCCTCTTTTGCTGGAAAAAAAGGGAGGGGGGCCCAGCTATCATTCTTTGCCCATGCCCTAGGCCCCCGCTCCTCTCTCGCTCCTTTTCAAACTGTGGCGGCCTCACAAGCTCCTACTTTAAAAGGCCTGAGATGTTTTGCATGAAGCCCTCACAATAGGGGTTGAGGGAATTGACAGTTTCAAAAACAAGGCGTTCAGTCCTTTCCAGCTGCCGGGCCCGCGCTCTCGCACCAACTCCTCGTCCCTCTCTGCTGGGGGCGTCCTCGGGAGCGGGCCGCCTCCCCCGCCCCTCCAGCCCGCGTTCCGGCCGCCCCACCCCGCCCCCAGGCTGTGTTTGTAAACAGGGGTCAGTGTCCAGGGGCTGCTGGCGCGGGGTTGGGGACTGGCAGGCTTGGGGGGGCTGGAAGGCAGGGGACAGCCGAGCGGGCTGAAGGCCGGCCCGGGAGCCGAGGGGGCGTCAGGGTCCCATTCTCCCCCTCCTGCCTCGGCCACCGCGCTGACCCAGGGCAGCTCCCGGCTCTCTGGCCTGGGCCACTGCCACCACCAGAAAGATGTGCAAATGCCGCCATTTTGCACGGTGGCAAACAAATTTCTTTGTGACTTTTTTTTCCCGCCCAGCTCTTGCTCTCCTCGGAATGAACCAACCCGCTCCCCGGGCGGAAAGGCCCGTGCCCCCGTGCGCACGGCCCCCAGCGCCTTTCGTGCGGCCTCACTGCCCGGCGACCTCGTGGCCGGGCCCACCCGGAGCAGGGCAGGGGCGCCGGGGCGCGCGGCCGGCCTGGCCTTCTCCCCGGGGCCGGCCCTCGGGGGCTGGACCGCCTTCCGTCCCTTGGCGCTCCTTTTGTGTGGCCCGGAGTCATCTCCCACCCCCGCGCACGCACACGCTTCCTGGCCATTTCTCACCTTCTCGCCCAGGCCTGAGCTCTCTTCCCCAGGCAAATGGGGCCCAGCTTTTCGCCTTGGGCGGAGGGCTGGCCAATGCCTCCAACTGAGTGTGCGGAACGCAAGTGGCAAAGAGATGGGGCTTCACTCCGGGGCTGCCGGCAGGGCCGCGAACGCCCCCTGGGAAGTGGCCCAAGAGCCCAGACCGGGAGTCGGGGGAGGGCGCGGGCGCGCGGGCGAGGCCCGGCGGAATCCCCCAAGTCGGGGAAACGCGATGCGGCCAGGCCTACTTCCTTTGGCGCCGTGGTTCCTGTCCCTTGGAACCGCTCAGTGCATCTGAAAGTGGAATGATGACCTGGAGACGGGAAACGTGAGACAGTGACCTGGAAAACCAGTCTGGGTTGGGGAGGTTGGAGCGCAGCAATGCAAACAAAGCTGCTTCGAGAGGAAGAGGGGAAACAGAGGTGCACCGCAGACAGGTCACAGGAAAGTGCAACAAGCTTGTTTTCCCGGGTGTTTAAAATGCAGTCCCAGTTGTAAAGTGTGTGAAATTACGCACTGGTCTCTTAAAGAGTGCCTAATTTATAGTAAATAGCAAGGTCTTTGTAAATGGCTTTATTATGTTGTTTCTTGTTAATTGTTGAGAAAATCCCCATTGTTGAGTGTGAAAGGCTTTATGAGCTAACCTGGTCCTGGCGCAATCAGAGGGCAGTAAATGGCCGCTCGGCCTCCGAGGCCCAGGGCGGAAGCGGACTCCGGCCGGGAGCGCCACGGCGACCCCTGGAGACGCTGCGGGACCTGGGAAGAAAGTGGCGAGGGGGTCCGGGCTTTCGTGGATGAGAAGGCGTGTTTTGAACTCGCGAGCCCATGAGAGCAGCTTGCTGAGTGCTGCGAGGAGAACCGGGCGGGCCAAGGAGACCCAGGCGGCGAGGCCGCGGGCGGGCGCAGGAGACCCGGCGCCCCTCTCCGGTCACAACCTGGACCGCAGGCCGCCGGCCCCGGACGCGGGCTCGAGCCGCGCTGCGGGGGGGGCATGGGGGGGTGGAACTGGTTCTTGGGCTTTGTCTCCAGTTCTCCGGCCGCGTGGAGCGCGGGATCGGGCCGGTTCGGCCACGCCTGCCGAACGCCCAAAAATGCAGGGCCGGGGACTGGAGAGGCTACAGGCAGAGAGGTCCCTGAAGGAGGGCTCCAGACCCCTGCCTGCGCCTGCTCGTCTTTTGTTTAAAGCTTTCTTTCTCCTTTTCTCTCTCCCTCTTTCTCCCTTTCTCTGTCACGCGCGATCTCTCTCTCTCTCCTTTTCTCCCTCTCTGTCTCCTTTAGGAACCTGAAACGGACACAGAAGACAGGAGAAATAAGAGGAACCGTTTTGGGGTTTTTGTGTGTGTGTTTTTAAACAAGGGAAAGGATTTCTTCTTTATTCTAAGATAAGATATTCCCATCTCCTTTTCCCATCTCCTCCAGTTCTCTTTCCAGCCAGTTGGGACCCGGGAAGGGTATGGGCTAAACCAGGCAGGCACTGGGTTCATTTGATTAACTTGGAGGCGAAGACCCCGCCGGGCCCTGCAGGCCTGGAGTGGGCGGGCGGAGAGCGCCTCCCTGGGCTCGGCCCCGCGGCCTTTCCAGGACTTAAGACCCGGCGGGTCGGGGGGAAAAGCAGCAGCAGCCTCTCCGCAGCCTCTGAGCTCTGACCGTGCAGCTCGAGGGAAGGGAATTTCTTCGAGAGAGCCGGCTCTGGGGGGTGGAAAACCCTGGGTTAGGTGGACGTAAGGGCTTGGACATTAGCGAATGCAAATCACAAGGAAATGTTAATTCCAGTCAGAAAAACCTATATTCAGCTATCTTCCTTCCCTTCTAAGATGGCCCTCTGCTTGCGCACTCTCGCTCTCTCACCAAATTAGCTATTACGCGAAATCCCCTTGGGTTTAAAGCACTTGTTTCGCGGATTCGCGTACAACCCATATTAACTATGCACTTTCTGCTATTCCTCTTGTGACTGTCCCTGCCTCTTCCTTCTTTGCGGAGAGTATGATGAATTTTATTTTAGCCCAATCGATGCGTGCAAATACTGGGATAACACAGCCCATACTCCTGCGATGGAGGCTGTTTTCAAAATTGAGTTTAGGGATCAATATTAAGTCGAAATGCTCCAAATTGCACGAATTCACCAAATTCAAGCCTTGGGCTCCCAAGCTTCTTTCCTGATTAACGCACTCGTGGGCAGTTAACTGCGGTTCCACCGTTCCTGCTTCCCCAAACAGGATGTTTTCATCATGTGTCTTTGGCTTTCCCTAAAGATCACAACAGTTTGTTTAGAAAAACAGGATCCCAAAACGTGTGGAGTTAAACCTCCGTCAATGGCTTCCATGGGGGAACTGCTGACTGCCATTCCTTTTCTTTCTCTACCTAGAACCTAACAGCAGCACCTAAGATTGCCAGAGTGGGTGCTCGCAAAACATTTGCCAGGTTGAATAAATGTTTCACTGGTCAGGGAGCAGCCCTGTCCTGGGCTACTACTTGACTCCCACGACTTCTTCCCCCAGAGCCAAGCTATTCGGGCTGTAGCACAGCAAGCTCCCTATTCTTTGGTGGCTGCAGCCAAGGCTTCAGGACAGACTGGTGCCTAACTGGGGGAAGGGCACTGGTTGTCCCCTTGCAGGGGACGTTAAGGCCAGAGAGGTGGAGGGAGAGAGGTTTCAAAAGGGAATTAGGAGAGCCTGCTGCCTGCAGATGTGTGTGTGTGTGTGTGTGTGTGTGTGTGTGTGTGTGTATGTGCATGTAGTCTGAAAAGAACAGCTACAAGGGAAACAGGCCAAGTACCTGAGATGCTAGGGTATTTCCGATTCCTTAGCTCCTGCTACCTGGATCTTCCTTCAGTTGAGAGGACTGGAGCAAGACAGGAAGAGGTGGAAAGAGAGTGGCAGGCAGCCTAGAGGCTCTCCAGTAAGATCCAGTTATTCATCAAATCAGTGCCATCAATATGTTTGTGTTTGACCCTCTTGGATGGAAGAGGCTTAGCAGTCAATACAGTTAGACCCTAAAATGTTGCCAGTCTAGCGGAGAACAACTGCTCATGGGTCTGCAAGGCCCTCCTCAGCCAGGATGCTCAGAAGGAAGGGAGGGAAACAGAGGGGAAACCATCTGAGTGGCTGCCTGCCTTCTTCCCCAAGCCATCAACACAAACAAACAGACAAACAAACTCCATGTTCCTGGAGTCTGGGCTGTTGGGCCAGCACATGTGGGGCGTGGAAGGGTTGGAATATAATTCCCATTGTTAGTGCTTGCCCTCTTTAAGATCAGTTTACATTAGCTCCCAGAACAACACAAAACTTAGGATAAGAGATGAGCAGTAGCAAAAGGAAAAGCAGTAGGGAAGAGAGAGACTGCACCGAGCTTAGGTAGAAGCCCTCCCTCCTTCCTGTGAAAGTTAGACATGACGCAAACATGTTCGAGATCTTGAGGCTACAACTTGGTCAGGAGGCAAGCGTTTCAGTCTGAAATGACTGGAAAGGACCTAAATTCTTGGATCTCCCAGGAATAAAGGCGCATTTTACGTTCATTCTCCCTTGCGTTTCTCTAGATTTCTCTTTTTCCCTCCCTTTCAAAATGAATACCCTCATTGTCAGTGGTGCAAATGTGCAAGATTAGTTTTCTTCCTCTACATGGAATCCAAATGTGCAAACCAGGGGACGGTTAAGCTTTCAAATGCCTGGTTATTAGATCCACTCAAAGTAAAAACCTGCATGCTATAGTAGAAATTGCCATAGCCAGTTTTTTTTTTCTTTCTCCTTTATCATCACTTTTTTTATCTTGTACCTTCTCAGCTTGTCCTCTTCTTCCCTTCCTCCTACCTAACCCTGCACCCAAGAGAAGCCTTCATGGGGGAATACCAACAGTTAGCAACATTTCCTCCAGAGGTGGAAAGAGGGTAAAATCTGGACTTAAAGCAATGCTGATAGAGGCGGCGTGGGAGCCTGCGGTGATCCTGAGCTTTCTTGCTGGGGTGAGGGGCCAGAGCTTCCCAGCCTCTTGTCCTGCATGTGCTGAGCTATTCCGGTGAGGCTATAAAAAACAGCGTGGAGGAGGGTTCAACTCCATAAACACCCAGCTATGGTTCTAACATGGAGTACATTGCCAGATGCAAATGCAAAGAGATACTTTTAATTTTGTTCCAAGTGTTATACATCATGTGGCAGAGTGGTCTTCAGAAAGCCAAATTTGATTTTTATCTGTTATAATACTTTTAAAAAGCGACCTTAAAATATATGATTGAGAATTAAAAGGGGGTATGTCACTAATACCAGAGTGTTTCTCATCTGAGTTTAAAAAGGTGAAAAAAAAAAGAGAGGTGGTACTTTTCCACCCCTCCTAAATAAGGAAAAATTTTAAATAGAAGAGCTTGGTTAACATGTGAATTGTTCAATTGCTTTGCTGCTCATACAATTTCAGGAAAATAAAAATATTTTAATACTTGTTTTAAAAAATCTTTTTACATCTTATGTTTTGTAAATTCAAAAGTAAATTAGGGAATCAGTCATACACGCCTGCCATCTTCTTTAGAAAAATGACCTCAGAAACATCTACTTTCCCTGAAATATCAACATTTCCTATTATATTATACATTTTGGTCTGTGGTTTGTAGTTTAACAGTACCATTGAATAGGAGAGAAACAGACCTTATTTTGTATAATTTAAATGAGAGGAAAAGATACCTTATTATATAGACTTAGGGAGGTTGCCAAGGGCTTCTAAAATCTTGTTCTTTCTATCAATCTCTAGCTGATTTATCTGAATAGGATCCAATCCTACATAACATGTGGGCTACATATAATATTCTGACACAATAGAAGGATTTCTAGAGGAATTGGAAGCATCCCGATGGTGGATTTCCTATCTCTTCCTGTTTTGAAACATTACTTTAGTGTATACTCCAAGGTTGATTTTAAATATGATCTTCTTCAAAGAAAAAAAAGTGCAAAAATGATTATTAAGAGAAAGAAAAGCAGGAAATCTTTTATAAATACTGTTAGGACCATTGACCCCAGTTACCTGCTATAATGTGAATGGAATCATTACGGCTGTTCCATTGACACTGTTTCTTCATTCAGGATCCTGGCCAAAGGAATAGCATGTCGATGTGTAAAATTCTAGCCAAAGATAAGCCATTACAATGGAAATCGCGATGTGCAAAGTCTCATTGAAGCCTATGAAATTGAGTGTAATATCCATACCGCATTCTCATCTGCTTGCCCCAGGATTTAGTATGCGGCTCTGCATTGAAATGAGATTATGCATATAAAATGCCAATATAGAATACAATGCCCAATAAAACATTAGAAAAGCAACTTACAGCCCACATACATGGGCTTTACTTAAATTGGAACTTCATGTGCAAAGTAAACCATAGCGCCATCAGAACACTAAATCTACACAATGTCCTCACTCTGGTTTTTCCTGCTGCTTTCTGCATGATTCCCCCCCACCCCCTCCTATCCAAACACAATTCTTTTAAGGGCACTCTTCAAATCATCTAACAATTCCCAAAGGATATTCCAGGAGTCTCTTAAAGTGTCTTTCTAAATTAAAAGGCCCCAAACAATTTAAGTGCATTTTTGAACCAAAAATATCAGAAAGTATTTGGACTTGCAAACCTATGGGGGGTGTGTGTAAAAAAGAAGAAAGGGGCCAAAGAGAAACCGGCCCCACAGTGGATTACAAGGTTATGGGACAGGTCACTAGGAAAGGGAAATAAAACCGAACGTTAGGTTGGGCTTGTAAATTATGCACCTTTCAGGGAAAGCGGTTTTAAGGTCTCTTCACTCAAGGGTTTTTTTCCCCCATCCATTTTGCTATTAATTCTTAACTCTTGGTAGGCAGCTCTTTAATGAGGTTGTTTGTGGCAGGTTAATTTTCTCCAAACTACTGAGCTCCTCATTTTCCCTTTTAAGTGCAGTGCTGCCTAGAGCTTTCAGTATTTTCCATACCAGAAAGCAAAATAAACGTGAAGTTGTCGGCGGCGCTGGGCTGAGAATTAAAGGCTTTATGTGGACAGAAAAACAGAGGGCCTGGACAGATGGGAGTGGGAGGGTAGAAATCAGGCTGAGTTGAGGGCATGAGGGAGAGAGAATTCGGTCTTAGGAGAGCGATGACCCAGGGAGTGTAATATATTAAATATTGCAGCGATCGATTTCAATATCCCAAGTGGACACGGGAATAAAAATTCACCAACAAGCTGAAGTGATTAGGAATGCTTTGTTGCGAGGGAAAAAATGTGATTTTCTTCAGATCCTTTTTGTTCTGGTTAGAAGAGGCATAGACAATCCATGTCTAAGCTTTGGACTCCCAGTTTGGGATATAACTCTAAAGGTTAGTCCTATGTCAACGGTGCTTCTGCGTCGTGAAAAGATGAGCCTTTGTACTAAGGAGGATTAAATATCAACCACAATTACAGGCTGGTGCCTCTAGGAGCTTTCCTCCCAAATCAGAGGAGGGTACATTTTGGAAGAGCTCCTCCTTTCCTGTGTATTAGTCTTTGTTTCAGTGGCTCTGGGACAAAGCAGTTGCGTTTGCACAGTTCTTTCACTAAAATCCAGGGGAAAATGCACAATATAGTTTACAGAGGGTTGCTTCACAATAGCAGGACATAAAAACAGCAGTTGGTGCTATGTACGGAAGAAATATTTTTGAAATGTCATTCCGGGGCCAAAAGTATGAAACCCGCCGTATATCCAGGCACAAGTACTCACTGCTGCATATGATTGTGTTAGTGACTTCAGAACTGGGTGGGATTTTCTGTTCCTTTTTCTACCAAATCCAGCTCTTAAGACATTCATGCTATGAACTGTGTTCCTCTCAGTCCAGGAATCTGTTTGGGGATTTGGGGTCGTCACTGAGGAGGCTGCTTGGGGTGGGGGATTGTTTCCAGTCACAGCCTAATGGGCAGGGCCTGGGCTCTTCACACTGGGGACACCGAGTCTGCTGCTAGGGACACACTGCTGGACGTCTGCACGCGGCGGCCACCACAGCTGCCTCCTCCTTCAGTGTGTCTGCCACAAATCTGGGAAAGAAATGCAGCATCATACGAAGGATTTCTTTAATGAGGATGAGTTCCTCGGAGTGACTGGGGGCTATGGCTGCTGCTCAGGCCTCTCCTTCCCTCCACCAGATCCCAGGATATCCTTCCTTACACACCAGCCTGAGGTTGGAAAAGCAGACCCTCACGCCCCCGCCGCCGCTCCCTGACCCAGAAACTGATCTCAATTTTACCCTGGTAGCTGAGTGAGGAAGAACTGGAAGGTCTGAGTGGGCTGGAATCCCTGACTAGGGCAAAACAAAATATACCTATCTCTATCTATCTATCCTCTATCTCCCCCCTCCCTTCTCTGCCATCTCCAGTCTTCTAATCATCTTCCATCCTAGTTAGGATGACTAGCTCCCACTTGGAGCATGGTCCTAGGGACTAGCCATATTTCCATATGAAGCTCTTCTTCATAGCAGCAGAAGGCAGTAGAAGGAACCCTAAATCTCCCATTTCCTTTGCCCCTAAGTTGGGCCGACCCAAGTTGGGCCGGGTTAAGGCCGCGGTTGGTTGTGCAACCGAGCACTTAGGCTCCTGCAGCTGGAAACTACCAGGCTCTCTGTGGAATGATGACCTGATTCTGCCCTATAAAGCTGTTTACTTCCCTAAAGCTACATAGGTCCTTCCTCTCTTGAGGTTGGGGAGAGAGAGTAGGTTGGGTCCATTCAGGTCCAGGAGCAAACTATCACTCAAAAAAGTTACTTTGAGAAGCTAGGGTTCATGAAACCAGTTATCTCTCTTCCTGAGTGTGGGAAAGACTGAGTTAGGGGCAATTTGGATAAGAAAGGAATCTGTTTTGCTATGATCCCCCTTTGGCCTTCTTTTATTTTGCATTTCTTTTTCTTCTCCTCCTCCTTCTTCATCATCATCAATGTCACATCAGGAAGAACAGCAGGTTGAAGGCACCAGCGGACTTGCACTGTGAGGGCCTGCCGAAGCTGACTTGAGGCCTGGCTGTGTCTGGACAGGTGACTCAGAGATCCCTGCTCTTGTGTGAGGAGAGGAAAGCTGGAGAGAAGGAATCTCCTGGGTAGGGACTCTCTGTCCCAAGTTACCTAGGAGCAGGTTCTGCATCCAGGCCCTAAACGCTGGGATCCTGAAAAACCTGCTCTGCTCTGCTGTAAGGTACCTGTTGCTTAAAGCTGCTTGGGGAGCCCTTGGGCCCCTGCCCTATTGTAAGTCTTGGGGGTTAGGTCTGGCTTCCCCTGGGGCTGCTGGATTCACCTGTCATTACGCTCACTGCCCAGGGACCCTGACAAACCTCCACAATGTGGGTCTGAAAAAGGGCGCTTAAGGTTCACTGGTCTGTGTGTAGAACTTTGCAAAACTGCAAATAAGCGAGAAAATTTGTCTATTCTTGGGAAGGGAAATACAAGTTTGCACTTCACATGGAAGCATGAGAAAAAGTGTGTGTGTGTGGGGGGGACTTCTGGCCAAAAGCCCCACTGTAATCTCCAGAACAATTTCATTTCCTCTGCGGCACCCTGGCTACCCTAGCCGAGGCCTGCGAGAGGTCAGGGAGGAGAAGAAGCTTAAAAGCGGGGATGGGGAAGAGGAGAGGTGGCGAGGCCCTTAGCAAGGTCTCAGGTGAGGGCCAGGCCGGCTGCTGAGGAGGGGACCGACAGGATGGAAGGCCGCAGGACGGGGGGAGGGACAGAGCCACGTCTTTTGGAAGGTTTTGGTGTTTTCGAGAGGGGTTTTTCTCAGGAATTCGCACGGCCTGCCTCCGGGGCTGCCCGCTGGCGCTCTCCCCGGCCCCTTCTCGCAGAGCAGGTCGCGGGGAGCTCGGGTTTCCGCGGAGGCCCCGCGCCCTGGCCGCCCGCGCTGCGCCCGCCTCGGCGCGCAGGCCTTTCCCGCTTGCTGAGAAAGGGAAAAGCGCGCGCCCCGGCTCGTGCGGGCTGGAGCGTGTCCGTGCCGAGGGAGAGCCGGTGCTCCGGGGGGAACCAAAGTGCCCCGGCAGGCCTTATAAACCCGGCCGGCCGCGCAGGCGGGAGAGGGGACTCCTGTGGGGGCGGCCGACATCCCAGGCTGTCGCGCGGCTTCTGGGAACCCGCGGGCTGCTGAGAGAGAAGCAGGCCCCGGGAAGCTCGTTCTCTCTCCCTCCAAAGGGTGGTTGGAACTTTTGAACCCTTTACTTTAAAGTGATTGATCGTGTCCCACCAGAGAGCGGCTCCACCCCCGTCCCCATCTCCACCGCCTTCCCTTGTCACCTCGGCTCTAAGTGTGCGCGGAGACACGCGGGCGCGAGGGTTGGCGCGTTTGGAGATGCGAGCCGCAAACGCGAGCATTTGTGTATGAATGCGTGTCAAACAGGCAGGGCCAGAGCGGCTGTCGCGATTTTGGATGAATCCTGGTGTAAGAACCCATTCCGGGAGGGTAGGAATCGCGTCTCTGCGCCCAAAGCCCTCTAAGAGAAAGACGCAAGCGACAGCTATTCCCAGGAAACCGTCCCGACACGCCTGCCTCCCGCCATGGAAGTCCTCGCAGGAGCCGGGCTCCGCACTGGGAGCCTTCAGGGAACTCAGGATGAAGGCTCACAGCCTCTACGTGAAGTTGGTCATTAATTCGGGCTGCTCGGAGCCAGTAACACACTCAAGGCCTCTGGCTTTGGGAACTGTCTCGGAGCTGGGACCCAGGCGTAGGCGACTCAGGGCTGCGGATGGGAAATGCGAGTGTTGTTGGCTCTGGGCTGTGTCTGAGTGGGCTGGGTAGAGCTCCCGGGGCAAAGGTTGGCTCTTCCTCGCCCCAAATAAATTCTTGGTTAACGACTGTAGACTGAACACATTAATGTTATTAAATGGGGTAAAATAGAAGAGGTTGAAAGCGGGGGGCATGCCAACTGGATGGACCCAGACCCGGTCATGCTTTTCTTCCGGTGACAAGTCAGGATGCTTCCAACACGAAAATAGAAATGTAACATTCAACTGGACGAATTAATTTTTGACGGATTTACGGTATGATTTTCTTTCAAGCGGTATTCATCGGTTCTTTCGATCAGTAGTGCGGTCCAAAGGCAGAAATATAAACAAGCACTTTCTGCTTTGCGGAAACCCCTTAGCGGTATCTCCCAAAGAAAGACCAAGACACTTTGTGAATTCTCCCCAGATAATGCCTCATATTCCGAATGACTGATCAGAGAACTCCGGTATTGTTAAATAAAATGAGAGGAAGGCGAGTGACGTGGGAGTCGAACAATGGCATTTCTGAATCAGTTTGCTTGATTGACATTTGGGCGCTTCATGACCCCAGGGAATAGGACTCTTTACGGTGAACACACCAAAACCTCAACCAAGATTAGAACTCTAGATCCTGTTTTAATCCCATTTCAGTCTAAATTACAGTGGGAAAATATAAAATCTAAGAGGAGAGAATTACTCCATCATATGTTGACCTAAAGTTTTAATTGCTCCAAGGGGGAAATACAAGTGGAAAACCAATATTCTTTTCATCACTTTAGGAACAGCACTGACAAGTAAAGTGTAAGTGTTTGGGAGGGTAGGTACTAAGAATATTTAAGTGGTGTAAAATATTTTATATTTATTTCGGGAGACATACTGGAGAAATGTACAGGGAGATTTTATGCATATGTGAGAGAAAAAAATATGACCCCCCTTTATTGGATAAAAAGTAAGGCTCATCAGCAAACTGATGCTAAGACATAATCAGATACCTTTAAGGTGGAGTCTAAATTTCCATTATTATTTGGAAGGCTTCTCTATTTCGTGGGAGGGGAAATTTTTTTAATGCCAAAAGTTGTGTTAAATGTAAATTTAACCCAGGAAATTGTTGAGAGCCAATCTTCAAGTTGGAAAAACGGAATGTGTTTGAGCAAAGTCTATTTTTAACCACAGAAAAGTGTGAGATAGTGTGGGCTCTGTGTTAGGTGGGAGTAGAGTCTATGGCAACTTCGCTTTACAAAAAAACATTGATTCTTCAATGGAACTTATCCTCAAACCTCAGAAACTTGAAAAACAGGAAGTTTTAAGTATTATATATTAAACTGAACCGATGGCACACAGAAAGACGAAGTTGTAGTAAAAGATGTTAGTTATATTCCCCCAATTTTTAGCAGATAAACTACAGCAAAGGGCAATGTAACAGGAAGACATAAAAATAGACCAAATATGTTATAAATAATGGAATAGAAAGGGTTGTTGCAGAATATAGGTTCACAATCTTATATTTTGAGGGGTAGATTTTAATGAGAAGCCTCTCCGTTGCATGGGAACTGGGAATCATAAGAATTATCTACGCAGCAAGAAGGAACAAAAATTAATTATTAGGAGCTCAGTAATCACCAAATAAACTCTGAGCTTTGAGGTTAAAAATAGACGACTATCTTCATGTTCAATTATACAGTATCAATTACTAATACAACTGATGTTTCAGCGTCTCAGCGAGACCAGATACCATCTTCTATGGAGATATCTTGGTATTAATTAATGACTGCTTTATTCTCATTATTCACAAGGAAAAATAGGGGTCGTGTCACATTAAAATTAAGATTATCTTAGTTTATCTGGGCCCTTAAACAAAGATCATTCAAAGTAATTATATTTTGAATTAACAGAGGTAGGCAATTTATCTCGTTATTTTTGTTGTTGTTGTTCAAAGACAGAAAATAAAGATCAGAAATAAGCAACGTTTCACTTTTGAAGATAGAAAGAACCAAACAAACATGTCTTGACTTTTGCAATATTTCCCTTGCTAAAGGGGGAATGAGGGAACTGTATAAGACGTGACTTTGCAAAGTCAAGTCCTTTTTAAAAGACTCGAATCGAAATTCTTGCTATGCAACAAGGATTCAGGTTTGATTAATTTTCTGCAAGCGACGTGACAGCGGTGTTTTAAAAGATTAATTAAAATTGAAGTGATAGGGAGCAGGAATTCAACCTGCAGAGGCGTCCCAGGCGCCTTGGGGGGCTTTGCAAGCGAGTCCCAAGCTCAAACTACGGGCTTTCCTGAGCCTGGGACGCAACTCCCCGTCTCCTGGAGAGGAACGCGGAATTTGGCAAGGCGCCCGCCCGGCCGCCTGGCATCCCGAGCTGGCCGCCAGCTCTCGGGGGTGGGGACGGGGTGTGTCCCGGGGAACCCGCTGCCGAGAGGACTGCTGGCGCGGCTCTCGACAAGCCAGTGAGGTCCAGGGTCACGCTGAGAGGCCGGAGGGGACTCAGGAAGCCTCGAGCTGATGGCCCCGGGCCTCCCAATCTCCGGGGGGAGGGGGACACCTACTTTGTACCCGGGCTCGTGCGGAGCCCCCTCTACGGTCGCGAGCGTGCGGGGCGCGTGGGAGGCGAAGGCGCATCCCCAGAGCCGAGGACGTGAAGGGCTCGGCCGCTGGGTTGCGGCTGCCGGGCCGGGGCGCGGGCCTGCACCGGCAGTCCTGCCTCGTCGGCGGAGACTCGGGACTCTGGGAGGCCCTTCACTTCCCGACTCCCCTTACCTTTCCGCTCGCTCCCGCCCCGGCTTCTCCCCTCCCCCCCGCAACCTTGTCCCCTCGCTCCACTACGCGACGCCTTCGCCGGAGTAAGAAATTAGCTGCTTGCAACTGGAACTGTGCTGAAGGAGATACAATCGCGGGAACCCTCGGGGTCGCGCGCGGCAGAGAGGCGATGCGGGTGGCGCCCCGGAGGGTAGGTCGGGGGAAGCCGGGAGCGTTTGTTTGCACTTCGCCTCCCCGGGGCGCCAACTACAGTGTCCCCTTCTCTCTACCTGGGGGGCTCAGGTCCTGACCTTGAGGCCGCGCCGCGCGGGGCTCTCTCCCGGCTGCAAGGGCGGGCTGTGTTGCGCGCCAGCGGGTCCTCGGGCCGCCCGGCGGGGGCGCTGGCCGGGCGGCTTCCCGGCTGGGGCGGGCCCTCCGCCCTGCGGCGGCGCCGGGAAACCCCTGCCTCTGCGGCGGGTCCCCGGGGACGCAGCCTGAAAGTGTCCCCGGGGATTCTCCGTGCCGCGGTGGCAACGTGGTTTCTCCTCCTCCTCGCGTCTGCCTCTCCCGCCCTCTTCCCGGAGACCTCGGAGCGGCGGCGAAGTGGGAAGGGAGGCGGGTAAACAGACGGCGAAGGCCTGGGAGCGGGAGCTGGGGGACTCCGGGTCGAAAAGGAGGCACTGGGATGCGGAGAGGGGGCCGGGGGCCCGGGGAACTCGGCTGGGGAGGACTGGGGCGGGGGGCGAGGCGACAGTCCCCTCCCGACTGGCGCAGGGGGACCTCTTTCCCGGGGAACCCCCACCCAGCAGCTCCCAACCTCGAGAACAAAGGGTCTGGGAAGCACGGCCGGGGTCGCGGAGCGGAGGTGCAGGGAGGCAGGAAGGCAGGCGGTGGGGGCAGGGGAGGACGCCTCTCCACATTTCCTCTCCCGGCCGAATGACGGAAAAGCTCCCTCCAGCCAACGCCTCACTGAGGCCGCTTCAGAATCCGGGAGGGTTCGGGTTCCTTACCTAACGGCTGCACTCGCTCCCTTCCTCCCCCAGCGTCCCCACCCCCTCCGGGGACTGTGGCCCGGGAGCCACAAGGCAGGCGGCGCGTCGCGGGCGGAACCGCGGGGCAGCAGCGCCCCCTGCAGGTGCCGGGCGCCTCTGCAGCCGCCGCGCCGACTCTTTAAGGTGGAACCGGCCTCGTTCCCCACCCACGCGTTCGGCTCTCCCGCCACCGTGCTTCCACCCGCGGAGTCTCCCTAGAAAAGTGGGCCTGACAGTCCAGAACGGTCGGAGGCTGCTGGCTCCTACCGCTATTTTCTTGACCCCTTGGCCCCACTACCTGCAGGTCCTCGTCCGCGGATGCCCCGGTATCGATTTCGACAATCACCATTGATAATTCCCTGCTGGTATAAAAAGAGGCGTAAGTCACGCGTCAGGGCTGAAAGACGAAAACGGCGTTTCTTTAACTTGAAAGCAAACTTTTATTTTCGTTTATTAAAAGCAGAAGGCCACCAGGAAAGGGTCGCCGGGGGTTGGTGACCTGTCCATGGGTCTTTCAGATGCAAGTGCTCAGGATGAGCCTGGCCGGTCCCGGAAGCGCATTCAGCGCCCACACCCCGCAAACTCTTGGGCAGGTGCCGGTGCAAGAGGCCGGGGAGGAGCGGCGGGCCCACAGGGAACCTCTCCTTGTGCACCTCCGGCGCCCCCGGCTTCAGCTCACTCTCGCCCGGATGCTTTGTTTATTTGGTGAAAGCAAGGAACGTGGAGAGGATCGAAGAGCAGTTTTTCTTTCTTTCCTTTTTCCCTTTTAACTAAAGAGTGTGCGTGTGAACTCATCGTTTCTTGGGTATAAGTGACCTCAGCGAACTCGAGATTCTTGGGGAAAACCTACGAGCATCGAGCAGGGCACGAACAAGCCAACTCCGGTTCCGGTGCCATCTGCAGTAAATTCCTTTTCTTTGCTCTTCCCTCCTCCGCGTCTTGGAGAGGGGTCCCCCAGGGGTTGTCACAGGATTTCCGCACACCCAGGATCCGGACTCTCAGAGGAAAGCTCAGGTCCCGGCGCCGGGAAGGCGCGGGGCAGGGGAGGCCGTGCCGGCCCGGGACATGAAGTTTACCTGCAGGGAGGGAACCGGCCTCCTCCCTCCCACCACCCCCCTCCCCACCCCACCCCACCCCCGGCGCGCAGCCTCGGCTCCGCCCGGCCGGGCCCCGCCCCAGGGAAGCCGCGGCCGCAGGTCGGGCCGCAGCGGGAGGAGCTCGCCCCGGCAGGTGCCGCAGGGTCACGCCTTCCCCGGGGGTTGTAAACCGCAAGCGAAAGTCGAGAAGGGCTGGAGCTTTCCCTCTAATCCGTTTTACACTGTGAAAACCGCAAAGCTGTCGCCTAGCCGGCCACTTTTTAATTGGGAGGCAAACAGACGAAAAACCAAAACAAGCGCGCGAGCTGACTTTCCCTGTGTTTTTCCTTCTCAACGAAAAGCCCGCTCTCTGGTGAAGAGGGAAACGGCTCCGCGCTCGCGTTTGCTCCCTTTGAGGTCTGGACTGGCGGCGCCCCCAGCGCGGGGGGCAGCCTGGACTGGGCCCTCTCACCACCCTCTTCCCCCAACTCGTGGGTCTCCACGCGCATCTCGTCTCTCCACGGGTCACGCCGAGGCCATACGAGCCGTGCAAGCTCCATCCTGCGCTTTCTCGCTCGGGCTGAAGGGCAGATGTGGGTGCTCGGGTGTTGGGGGCTCCGAGGGCTTTGAATTATCCCCAGACCCAGGTTCTCCCGACGCCAGGCGCGGGAGGAGGAGGGCTTTGGGCATCCAGTGCGGGGGCTCGGAGACCCCCAAGCCGACCACAAGAAGCACTTGCCGACGCGCTTCGAGTCTCGCAGTTTTCCCTGGGGGAAAGCAGAAGTTGGTGGCCACACCGCGCGGCGCCAGAGCAAGCTCTCAACTTGCCGCGAGCCCTGCCGGGGGTGCTCAGCCCCCGGGGGAGGCGCCGGAGGAGCAGGAGAGCAGAGGGCGGGGTACGGGGGAGACCGCCCGGGTCAGGTGGGCCGCGTCCCAAGATAGTGGGTGTCCACTTATCACGTTGATGTGTTAACAAAGGTCCTATGTGTTAAGAAGGGTCCTTCGTGGAAAAATCCTTTTTAGTCAGATTAGTGGTCGTGGAGGTACAAGGAGGGAAGGAAGGCAAAGGAAAGGAGACAGACCTTATTTAAAAAGAAAAACTGGGAAAAATGGAGTGGTCAAATTGTGGAGAGGAAGGGAGGGAAGGAAGGATGGAGAAGGCTTTCCTTCTTTGTTCTTTAAAAGCCCGAGCACTTTCTTTCTAAATCAAAATACAGAGAGCCAGTCTTTCTTGGAGCATGGTTAGGTAACTAAGAGATACTGCTCATTAGTTCACTTTTAAAGCATTTGCTGGGTTGAGCAAAATTTTTAGAAGGTTCTTTCTCACCAGCCCCAGACTGAGCTCAACTCATTTTGATTTAAAGCAGATTTGAAATAAAAATTTCAGAAGAGAAAATGTGTGTATCTGTACACGTATGCACACGCAACAGTTTGTATTCCCTCTAGTCTATGTCTAAGACAAGCAATTCTACAGTAAATTACACATGACGCCTGATTTTTTTCCTAGTATTGTATTGTCACCAGAGAGAAGAGTCCTGGGTTATCTTTCTCTCCATTCCCCATTAATAAATCTAAGAGAGAGAACCATTATACGCTTGTGGCTCTTTTCCCCTCTCTTTCTGGCTTTCGTTCCCACACATGAACACACACACAGAATATACATTATGTGCAGACTTTTCCCTAGTCAGCCTGTAATGTATCATCTATAAATCCATGCCCATGTCTTGTTTCCATTGAAACTGGATCATGTTGAGAACCTAACTTTTGTTCTTAGTGGTGTGTGCATTTCATCAGGGGTCTTTGGTAAACCAATAAAACAATTATCTTTGCATTGAATTTATTTCTTTGTGATTAATGGAAAATAGCATTAATGAGTGGTTTAAACAGTATTTTTATATCAAATATCAACAAATAATTTTTAAAAAACTATAGTTTCCAAATGTTCAGAATAATGGCTTCCCATTTACAGTTATATTTTGGCAAAACTACTTCATATTAATTGAAAATGACTAAAACATGCATTCTATTTAGAGAGGCTTATTCACTGAGATTGAACTCCAACAACTTAAACTATCTGGATCAAATTACTTAAGTCATTCCTACTGAAGGAGGGGCTGGAAAGTTAGAAACTGTGGAATACTTTTTAGCCTTTTCATAAAGCTTTAATTAAATCTGACTTTTGTGAAAAATAAAACTAAAATACAATTATCCGTTAAGTGGTCTTGTAGAATATATGTTATAAAATTGTTATAAAAAAAAGAGTGCCCAAAGTATATTTTAATGAAACTAGATGAATACAAATATAACTGTTGTTTTCCCAGTGATTTTTCTCTCTCAAACGTAAGACATTGTAGGACTTCAGAACATGCTCTTTAATGTGTTCTGCTAATAAGAAAACCATTGCTGCTTTTCTCAGAGAAGCACAGTTATCTAGGGGCAATGCCAAAAATCATTAGATAAGCCTCATCTTTCCTATCACATCATTGTCTACATGAAATTCCATCTTAGGAAATATGCAAGAATATTACATTTTCCCGAAGCTTGAAAATACAATAAAATTTGAAGTGTTGAAAATATGATTCTTAGTTGACAGTATCTTAGAAGTTGCAGAAGTATCCATCTCTTTTTGAGATGGCTTTAATAATGACTGACTTTAATAATGTTGGAAAGTAAGGAAAGATTTCAGTAGCAGGCAAGATGTGATGAATGGACACAAGGAACAATGAAGCTATTGACAAAACATGCTAAGTTTTTAGAATTCTATCTAAATTATTATTTTTTCCTTCCAGTGCAGAGGAAGAAACCCAAGTGCATCAATGTTCATCAGATGTAGAGTAATAAAAATGTGGGCGGGTGACAGTCAATGAACTGTGACTGTAATATGGTTGTTAGTGTAGGTGAGTGAGTGCACTGAAATATTTGTTCCTATTTTAAAAAGGTCTCTGGTCCTCAGTGGAAATAGGGGAATTTTGTAGAAAATTGAGGCCAAGAGGGAAATAAGACTAAAAAAAGAATAAAGGAAATTCAGTAATTAAAAAATTATTTGTTTTCTATTTTAGATTTGATTTTAGATTCGATTTTAGTCAGTTGTTCCTGCGAGCTATTTAGATGAAATAAATGGAATGTCGCTTAATAGGCAGATGCTCTGATACATTTTCTTCTTCAAGGATCTGGTTCCTGGCATTCAAAGGAAACTAGGATTCAAGTTAGTATTAGAACTTGAACTTGTTCTGCCAGAGTGAAAATTGGTTCCATTAGGCGTCAGTCACAGAACTCTTACAGACCTGGCTAGAGCTGTGGTTATGATGTATGCAACTAGCTGAAATAATAAAGTTGTAAGTAATGCTGGATGTGCTTTGGGAAGCCATCCAGGGGGTTCAATTTTTTTAAATTAAAGTTTCCTAATTTTACAGTCCTCATAAATCTGAAACAAATCTGATTAAGGTCATCAGGGTAAATTAAAACTTAATGCCTGACCCTTTGGAGATAACATAATAAGAATAACTTAAAATGCAAAATATTCAGTTGTGTGCAATCTTTAGCACGGATTCATTTCTGTACTTTTTTCTTACTCGCTTGCCCATACTTCCTTCTCATTGCAGATTTATAGTGATCTGTGGGAAACACAGATCGTACAAAGTGATATATTAGACAGATCTAACCAAAGCTTAAATGTTAGTGTCTGACTATATAAATAAAAATCTAAACAAAAACAGCCTAAAAGGAAAATTAACTGTACCTTAAGAGAACAATTGTACCCAATATGGTAAGAGGAATGGGACAAATATGCATGTTTTTCAAAAGTTCATAATTTATTAAATATAGGAGAATTTTAAATAAATCCAATTCATAATACACATGTGGATTTAAGTATATAAATATAATGATCATTCCTAAATTAAATAAAATTGTTTGGAACCCTGGGGTGTTCCTTATATGAAAATATGTGATAGCTTTCATTAAATAATGAATTGCATATTATAAAAATTTAAAAAATACTAATAAGAAATAGAATATTAGACTCAATAGAAAAATTAAAATAAATTTAAATTCTCCTAATTTATTATAGAAATCTGTTTTCTCTTACTTTTCCTTTTGAGCAGAAAATTTGTCAACTTGTTATTTTGGCATCAATTTCTCCTTCTATGTATTTTATTTACTTGTGAACAAATGTTATTAGCTAAGTTTTAGTACCAAATACCATAATCATAAAATCTCAGACATCATGTTTTGATGTGAATATTAATTCAAATTTAGAAATATTTATGGATAACTCGGAAAGCTTACTTACTTTAGTTAATTATTTTCTTATTACTCATAGCCACCAGATTTTTAACTTCTTTTGTCTATAATGGCCGATTTTTAAGACATGTTAAAAACAAACGCTGGGACTTCCCTGGTGGCGCAGTGGTTAAGAATCCGCCTGCCAATTCAGGGGACACGGGTTCGAGCCCTAGTCTGGGAAGTTCCCAGATGCCAAGGAGCAAGTAAGCCCGTGCGCCGCAACTACTGAAGCCCGCGCTCCTAGAGCCCGTGCTCTGCAACAAGAGAAGCCACCGCAGTGAGAAGCCCCGCACCACAAGGAAGGGCAGCCCCTGCTCACGGCAACTAGAGAAAGCCCACACAGCCAAAAATAAATTTTAAAAAAATGCTATCTTCAACAATTTTTGTAATTTGGGACTTGAACTGAACCTGCCTAAGTTTTTAAACACATGGTTAAAAGTAGATAAAGGGAGTAGTTTGAATTTTTTTTTTTTTGCCAATTAAGGAAAATAATTGAGGAATATTCCTCTCAGTAAATTTAGATATTTTTTTAGTTCTTACAAAATATCTGTTGGCTCCAAAAATCACTGAACTAAAAAGGCCACATTGACAGTTAATGGTCACCCAGCTATTAAAAAGTAGCTCTGTAGACTTTACCAGAAGCTGAATGTCAGAGTTCGCTCTTCCTGTTTTTTTTCCCTTCCAGATTCAGAGGAGATTGCTTTGCCCTATGGAGAGACTTGTTCTTCCTAAGTGTGGAAAAAAATGTGATAGGCAGTTCCAGGAATGCTGCCCTTGACAGCTTGTCTCAGAGGACTTAATATTCTAGGTGGCAATTGGCCAAAATAAGTAGGAAACTTAGGTAACTGCCAAGCTACTTTCATACTGATGAAAATTCTGCCATAGCTAATTAGAAAGTGGAAGGAAAGTTTTTACATTAAAAAAGAACTAGGAGGGACTTCCCTGGTGGTGCAGTGGTTAAGAATCCGCCTGCCAATGCAGGGGACACGGGTTCGAGCCTTAGTCTGGGAAGATCCCACATGCCACGGAGCAGCTAAGACCATGTGCCACGAGTACTGAGCCTGCGCTCCAGAGCCCGCGAACCACAACTACTGAGCCCGTGTGCCACAACTACTGAAGCCCACGTGCCTAGAGTCTGTGCTCCACAACAAGAGAAGCCACTGCAATGAGAAGCCTGCGCACCGCAACGAAGAGTAGCCCCCACTCGACGCAACTAGAGAAAGCCTGTGCACAGCAACGAAGACCCAACGCAGCCAAAAAAAAAAAAAATTTAATTAATTATAAAAACAAAAAAGAACTAGGAATTAAATGGCTAGTGGTGAGGGACAACTATTCCAGGTGTGTGTGTATCTGTAGGGAAAGGATAAGCATTTGTTGATTTGTATAATAATCTTATTAAAAAAGCTATTTGACAATTGATTTTAAAATATTATAACAGTGCTCGCTTTGGCAGCACATATACTAAAATTGAAATGATACAGAGAAGATTAGCATGGGCCCTGCACAAGGATGACACGCAAATTCATGAAGCATTCCACATTTTTAAAAAGAAAAAAATATAACAGAGCTATCTGAGAATAGCTTTACTTGAACGTTGCTTTCAGAAATCAGAAGCACATCATTAACAATACTTGCCTTTGTCTGAGCTATGAAAATACGATAATGCGGAATCACGAAAATTGTCTCACTGGTTGCAAGTTTGTCCCATTCCAGAATGCACAGCCCTTTGCAATGTGAGTTTGCTGCTCCCATCCAGAAGTACTCTATCCTCCACTCCCTGGAATACGGGCTGGCCTGGTGACTTTGACTAATAGGATAAAGTGGAGATAATTGTACACGTTTTGGAATTAAGGCCTGAAGAGATCCAGCAATCCCACTCCTGGGCATATATCCAGACAAAACTCGAAAAGATACATGCACCCCTATGTTCATACCAGCACTATTTACAATACCCAAGACATGGAAACGACCTAAATGTCCATTGACAGATGAATGGATAAGGAAGATGTGGTATGTATGTATATATATATATATATATATATATACACAGTGGAATATTACTCCGCCATCAAAAAGAATGAAATAATGCCATTTGCAGCAACATGGATGGACCTAGAGATTACCATACGAAGTGAAGTAAGTCAGAAAGAGAAAGACAAATACCATATGATATCACTTATATGTGGAATCTAAAACATAACACAAATTAACATATCTACAAAGCAGAAACAGACTCACAGACGTAGAGAACAGACTTGTGGTTGCCAAGGGGGAGAGGGTGGGAGTGGGGGAAAGAATGGGGGTTTGGGATTAGTAGAGGCAAATTATTGTATATAGGATAGATAAACAAGGTGTTATTGTATAGTATGGGAACTATATTCAATATCCAGTGACACCATAATGGAAAAAGAATATGAAAAAGAATATGTATATATGTATGGCTGAGTCACTTTGCCGTACCGAAGAAATTAATACAACATTGTACGTCAGCTAGACTTCAATAAAATTAAAAAAAAAAAAAAGCCTGGAGGGAGAAACTTTGCACCTTCCATCTTTATCCTCTTGGAACACCATGCCACAAAGAAGACTGGGAAGAAAGATCGTGAGGAGAGAGAGGGGCCCAACTGTGTATCAGCTGCTGCCATTGAGCCCAGGGCCTAGCATATCCACCAGCTGAATACATGAATGAACCCAGGCAGAGGAATCACACAGCCAACAGAATCATGAAAAATAATAAATCTTCTTGTTTTAAGCCACTAAGCTTTGAGGTGATTGGTTATACAGCAATAGACAACCACACTTGTCTTGTTAGCTGCAGTTATTACAATCATATAAAGTTGAGAAGGAATTTGTTGATATAGCAAGTGTCCAAATCATGATCCAATTAAAGAGCTCTCCATGTTTTTAAGAGCCCGAGTTAGCACCACAGGCTCAAGGTTACTATCTGTGATTGTTACCATGATAATTAATTTTCATCCCTGAGGCTGGTGAGATTTAAGGAAGTCACATTATTTTATATCATTTGCACAGCAACTCAGTGAAGCAGGCAGGGTGGTTATTATCTACATTTTAAAGATGAATAAACAGGCTCAGGGAAGTGACAGAAGTGTTGAGACCAACATGTGGCTTGAGAAGGGATATCCCCAGGGAAATGTCGATGACCTCATTTTTCTTAGTTGGAAAATGGAAGGATTGGATTAGAGGATCTCTGAAGTTCCTTTAGTCATGTCAGAGGTCTCAGGCTGGGTCACATTAATCAGAGCCAGTGGAGAGGAGAAGGAATCTGGGACCATCAGGAATAGAAGCTGAGAGACCCCAGCCTGCATGAGGATTTGATGGAAAGCCATTCATTCACTTCATTCATTCAACAACAATTTTCTGAGTCCTTTTTACATGCCCAGCACTGCTCTAGGCATTGGAGATGTAGTGGTGAATAAATCCCACAAAATCTCTGCTTCTATGGGACTTACATTCCGGTAGGGGGCTTATGACAAGTAAACAAACACACTGATTTCAAATAGAGATAGGTGCTATGAAAAAAGTAAACGAGTAACCTAATAAAGAGTGATGGTGGTGGGTGTGGAGGGCACCTTGGAATAGGTGGTCAGGGAAGACCTCTCTGAGATGACGTTTGACAGCCATGGGTTCAAGTCCTGGTGATGCTACTTACTAGCTATGTGAAATGAGACAACCAAGTTACCTCTCTAGCCCCTTTTCTGTTAAGTGGGGCTAAGCATAGGTGGCTGTTGCGTAGAATCAATGAAGTAATGCATGTAAAATGTCTGCTACAGATAACCCACTTAATAAATACTAACTTCCTTTAACTCTTCTCTCTTCCAATCAGGGTGGCAAGCTCAGACATGGTTGTGGTGTTCTTTGGTGGGGACCCTACTGGCGATTGGGTGGAATAATTCTTCACTGTGCAGGACTGCACGAGTGCATTGCTGGACATTTAGCCCACCTGGCCCCTACCAACTAAATGCCAATAGAATTCCCTAGTCATTTTGACAATCTAAAACCATTGTGTACCTGTTAGCTTTTCCTGAGTAACAAATCATTCAAAACTCAGGGGCTTAAAGCACACACAAAATATTTGTTCTCATGATTCACTGGGTTGGGGTGTGGAACATATACTCTGAGTCAAATTGACTGAGGTTGAATGGTCTAGAATGGTTTCCCTCACGTGTCTGGAGCTGGAATGTGGGGCCTCTCATCTTCTAAGAGGTTAACCTGGGCTTCTTTACAAGGGGGTTGCAGTGTTCCCAGCAGCAAGAGAAGGCAAGCCCCCAAGCATATTTCAACTCTCTGCTTACATTACCTGTGCTAATATCCTGTTGACCAACAAAAGTCATAAGGTTAAACTCAGATGCAAAGAGTGGACTCCGACTCTTGATGGGCAGGGAGCTGCAAAGTCACCCAGCAGAGAAACACACACACAATGAGAAAACTCTGTGGCCATTTCTTCAGTTTATCAAAGTCCATGCTCTGGCTATAAATTATTCACGTTCCTCCCAACTATGAAATATACCTATCCACATCCTAAGACCCTCAAAACTCTCATGCCAAGTGTTGTGTCAGACTTGAAGTAGTGAACTTTTTTTTAAAAAACAAATTTATTGGGCTTCCCTGGTGGCGCAGTGGTTGCGCGTCCGCCTGCCGATGCAGGGGAACCGAGTTCGCGCCCCGGTCTGGGAGGATCCCACGTGCCGCGGAGTGGCTGGGCCCGTGAGCCATGGCTGCTGGGCCTGCGCGTCCGGAGCCTGTGCCCCGCAACGGGAGAGGCAGGCCCACATACCACAAAAAAATAAATAAATAAATTTATTTATTTATTTATTTATTTTATCTTTGGCTGCTTTGGGTCTTTGCTGCTGTGTGTGGGCTTTCTCTAGTTGCAGCAAGTGGGGCTACTCTTCGTTGTGGGGTGTGGGCTTCTCACTGCGGTGGCTTCTCTTGTTGTAGAGCATGGAATGTATGCACGTGGGCTTCAGTAGTTGTGGCTCGTGGGCCCTAGAGCACAGGCTCAGTAGTTGTGGCACATGGGCTTAGTTGCTCCGTGGCATGTGGGATCTGCCCGGCCCAGGGATCAAACCTGTGTCCCCTTCATTGGCAGGTGGATTCTTTCTTTTCTTCATTTTTCCAGCTTTATTGAGAGATATTATTGACATATAACATACGTAAGTTTAAGTATACAACATGATGATTTGATACACGTATATACTGCAGAATGATTACTGCAATGGTGATAGTTCACACCTCCATCCCCTCACATAATTACCTTTTTGTGTGTGTGTGTGGTTGATAGTAACATTTAAGATTTACTCTCTAAATAATTTTCAAGTGTACAATACAGTAGTATTAACTATAATCACCATGCTGTACACTAGATTCCCCAGAACTTATTCATCTTAAAGATGAAAGTTTGTACCTTTGACTAACATCTCCCCATATCCCCCTCTCATAACCTGGCATCCACCATTCTACTCTCTATGTGTATGAATTCAGCTGTTTATTTTTTAACATCTTTTTTTTTTAAAGTAGATTTTATTTTATTTTTATTTTTGTGTGCGTTGGGTCTTCATTGTTGTGCATAGGCTTTTCTCTAGTTGCAGAGGGCTACTCTTCATTGTGGTGCACAGGCTTCTCACTGTGGTGGCTTCTCTTGTTGCGAAGCACAGGCCCTAGGCGCGTGGGCTTCAGTAGTTGCAGCACGTGGGCTCAGTAGTTGTGGCTCGCGGGCTCTAGAGCGCAGGCTCAGTAGTTGTGGTGCATGGTCTTAGTTGCTCTGCGGCATGTGGGATCTTCCCGGACCAGGGCTCAAACCCGTGTCCCCTGCATTGGCAGGCAGATTCTTAACCACTGTGCCACCAGGGTGTGTTAGTTTCTGCTGTATAACAAAGTGAATCAGCTATACATATACATATATCCCCATATCTCCTCCCTCTTGCGTCTCCCTCCCACCCTCCCTATCCCATCCCTCTAGGTGGTCACAAAACACCGAGCTGATCTCCCTGTGCTATGGAGCTGCTTCCCACTAGCTATCTATTTTACATTTGGTAGTGTATATATGCCCATGGCAGATGGATTCTTAACCACTGTGCCCCTATGGAAGTCCCAAGTAGTGAACTTTTGATCTTCATCAGATATCAATGTGGCTAAGGCTCTTTGGGTATGGCTATTTTTCTTTCTTTTAAAAATTGTGATAAAATACACATTACATAAAAAATTTACCATTTAACCATTAAAAAAAATTGAGGTATAGTTGATTTATAGCATTATATAAGTTTCAAGTTTCACATAGTGGTTCACTTTTTTTTTTAAAGGTTATCCTCCATTTATAGTTATTATAAAATATTGCTTATATTCCCTGTGCTGTACATTACATCCTTGTATCGTATTTATTTTATACATAGTACTTTGCATCTATTAATCCCCTACCCCTATCTTGCCGCTCCCCCTTCCTTCTCCACGCTAGTACCATTTAACCATTTTTAAGTGTACTGTTCAGTGGTATTAAGTACATTCACATTGTTGTACAACTGTCACTACCATCCATGTCCAGACCTTTTTTCATCTTGCAAAACTAAAACTCTGTACATATTAAACAACTCCCTATTCCTCCCCTCCTCACAGCCCCTGACAATCACCATTCTACTTTCTGTCTCTATGTATTTGACTACTATAAGTACATCATATGCGTGGAATCATACAGTATTTGTCTTAGATTATTTCACTTAGCATAATGCCTTCAAGGTTCATCCATGATGAAGCATGTATCAGAAGTTTCTTCCTTTTTCAGGACTTCCCTGGTGGTCCAGCGGTTAAGAATCCACTTTCCAATTCAGGGGACACAGCTTCGATCCCTGGTCAGGGAACTAGGGTCCCACATGCTTCGGGGTGGCTGGGCCTGAGTGTCGCAACTGCCGAGCCCACGCACTTCAGAGCCCATGTGCCACAACTAGAGAGAAGCCTGCACACCGCAATGAAGAGCCCGCGTGCCACAACTAGAGAGAAGCCTGCACACCGCAATGAAGAGCCCGCGTGCCACAACTAGAGAGAAGCCTGCACACCGCAATGAAGAGCCCGCGTGCCACAACGAAGAATCCTGCATTCTGCAACAAAGATCCCAGGTGCCACAACTAAGACCTGATGCAGCCAAATAAATAAATAAATAAATAATAATAAATAAAAAGATTAAAATATATCAAGAAAATTAAAAAAAAAAGTTTCTTCCTTTTTAAGGCTGAAAAATATTCCATTGCCTGCATATACCAGATTTTGTGTATTCAGCTGTGTACATAGCAATCATTGGTTCACAGCAATTCTGAAATTCAACTGGGCACGTGTAGCCAAATCCCCCTACTCTGCGGAGAGGGAATGTTCCTAGATTAGGGCCTGGTTCTGCTCTGTGAAGCGGCTTCTTAGTCCACTGCTCTTTGAGGTTCTTAGTTCTACCCTTGGGGATCTTGACTTTGCTTTCTGAGATAGCCTATTTTCCATAAAAAATGGCCTCTGTTTGTAATTGAGTAGTTTTCTCACCTGCTTCCTAGCCATAGAAACTTGGGGGACAAGAGGTCTATTTGCAATTTGGACGACCTCAGTCTTTTTTAGTCTGAGCTGATACAAGTCCCTTAAAAAAGTTTGTGGGCTTGGGTATTCCCTCGTGGCTCAGTGGTTAAGACTCCACCCTCCCAATGCAGGGGGCGCAGGTTTGATCCCTGGTCAGGGAACTAGATCCCACATGCATACCACAACCAAGGTGTCTGCCTGCCACAACTAAGACCCAGCACAACCAAATAATAAATAAATAATTTTTTTAAAAAAAGAAGTAAAAAAAAAAAAAATTTGTGGGCTTTCTATGCATCAGATTTATATTCTACTCCATTAGATAGAATCATATCCACAATTCTTTTTGAGACAGGCCCACCCTTTAGACTTCTTCATAGCTATTTTAGGATTAGGCTTCTTTGGGACCATGTTCTTAAGATTCCTAGAAGCCCTTTTGTCTAACTGAGAGTGTCTACTAGGCACCACCTTTAACGTTTCTGAAGTTTTGGCAAAGGGTCTTACAGCCAAATCCTTGATTTGATCTTTACCTGAGGCTATTTCCTCCTCAGAGGATCTTTTGCTGCCTATATCAGCTGAAGATGTGACGCAGTTTTGTTTTCCAACATAAACAAGTCCTGGATTTTTTGTTTCTTCTAAATTCTACTTGCAAGCTAGAGTTCCTTCTTTTCCCTCCTGCCCTCCCTCTCTTGTGATACTGTATTAAATGCAGCTAGGAGTAACCAACTGGTTACTCCTCATTTCTGTACTGATAACTATCACATCTTTCATCTCCACTTCAAACATTCTGCTTGGAAATAAACTTAGCTAGATCCAAAAATTCATTAGGTACATTGTCTATCTTTCTAGTTACCACAGGAGACAGCGTTGCCAATTGTTTTACTGCTATGTAACACAAATCACCCTTTCAATCTGCAAAAACAGGTTTTCACCGCCTTTCCAACCTCTACTAATGATCCTTTCACCATTTTTCCAGCCTTTGCTAACAGTTTCCGTGCTGCTTTTCCAGCCTCTACGCATTGCCCCATCCCCAAACCAAAGCCACATACTGTAGGTTTTGTTCTGGCTGCACTTCACTCCCAGTATCAATATTTGGGTCAATGAGAATTCAATCAGAGAAAGAGAGCCATCAATAATAGCATTGTGGGGAGAAGGGATTAGAAATCAGAGACTTTACACAAATGTAAGAGAAACTAAGGAAGTGAGGAAGTGGAAGTCTGGGAGGAGACTTGAAGGATCAAAAGAAGAGTCATTACTCAGTTTGTCTGGAGCACTGAAGTGGGTAGACAAGTTGGAACTGCCCAGAAATTTGAGAGATCATGCACTGTCCAGATCCTGAAGTGGGACCACAAAGGGAGAGCTCATGGACAGGTTTTTGGGAGACTCTTTCCTCTGTGGGTCTGTATCCACACATCCGGTGGTTTACCTGGGGCTGCTGTTGGTCTTAGGGCCAACAGTTGGGATGATGATCTGGATGCAGAGTGAAGGAAGATGACGACCAGCTGAGGTCTGCCAAACACCTCTGAGTCTGTCCTTCACCATATCTGACTAAAGACCTCCTGAAGATAATGGTTGCTGCTTCACTTCTGCCTCCAATTTCACTCAAGTTCCTGTTCCAGGCAGTTCCAACTTGGAACACACAGGGAAGGGGATTCTGGGAACTGTAGTTAACCAAGTTGACAACAGCACAATCCAGCACGTACCCTATACATTTTTCCATTCTTCCTGGGGAAATGGTACCACTTTACTTGGGGTCCATTGCGAGAAACATAGAAGTACATAAATCTGGGTATTTATGTGTGTGGGGAGTGGAATGGGAGTGAGGGATAGTGTCATTATGGTTTTGAATGATTGGTCCATCTCTATTTTCTGTTGGAAAATAGAATCCAGCCTGATTATTCTCAATGTCCAAGAATTATCTACAGTTGTAGTTTCCAAGCCTTGATATCACATTAACCTCTAGGCCCACTCACCTGCCTCCATTAAAACTGATCTTACCAAGGATACTAAAGACCTCCTGATGCTAAATCCAATGGACACATTTTAGTGTTTATTGTATTTGATTTTTTGGGGTGTGTGTGTGAGTTGTTGACCATTTCTTCCTTCACATTCTTTCTTTCTGTGGACTGTAGGATGGTTTCTTCTTTTGAGATTTCTTTTGTTCGCGCATTCCTTAAATATTCGTATTAGGGTTATTTGCAGGCTGTCTGCTATTCAGTGGTGTGCTGGAGCCAGCTCCCACCAGCTCTCTAGAACCAACTGAGTGCATCTCTTCAGAACTCCACATTCGGACTTCCCTGGTGACACAGTGGTTGAGAATCCGCCTGCCAATGCAGGGGGACATGGGTTTGAGCCCTGGTCTGGGAAGATCCCACATGCAGCGGAGCAACTAAGCCCATGTGCCACAACGACTGAGCCTGCGCCCTAAGGCCCGCAAGCCACAACTACTGAAGCCTACGCGCCTAGAGCCCATGCTCCGCAACAAGAGAAGCCACTGGAAAGAGAAGCCCTCGCACCTCAATGAAGAGTAGCCCCCACTCACTGCAACTAGAGAAAGCCCTCGAGCAGCAACAAAGAACCAACACAGCCAAAAAAAAAAAAGAACTCCACATTCAGTGATGACAAGTTAGTAGTTTGAAATTGACTGCAGTGGGAGTAGTTACACCAGACATTAGCAAATGCTACAAATCAGGGCTTCTTTTGCTGGAGAGCTGATTGTTAAAACACTTAACAGCACATCACTGCTTCCATTTTGGCTCTTCACACCCCCCTGGATAATCCAGTTATAGTTTTAAGCACCATCTCTATATTGATGACTATCACATCTTTCATCTCCAGTTAAGATCTGTCTTTAGGCCCAGCTTTTCAAATACCTTCTGGCTTCCCTTGGCTTTTCTACAAGCATATCATATTTCCCCTTTAAATAGCTTTTTGTTTTGTTTTGTTTTTTAAAATTGTCTCAGGGAAAGGCACCATCCCGGCTCTCTTTCTCACCCCTCAACTCCCCACTCCTTGTCCAGACAATCATCAAATATGCTCAGTTACTACACCACATCTGCCTAAATGCCGCCTGCTCTTCTTCATACCCATCGCCACAACCCCAGATCAGATCAGAGTTTCTCTTCTAGAACACGGCAACAACCTCCTGACTGACTTTCCTGCTTTGGGTCTTACCTCTTTCCAGCTGGCTCCCTGCACTGCAGCCAGGATGAGCTTCCAGAAGCACAAATATGGTCATGTCACTCCCTTGTTCAAAATGCTTCAAAGGCTTTCCATCACTCTCAGGATAAAAGTCCACTTTAATTTACACAGTGCCCAGACCCTTTATGATAAGGCCCTGCTTACCCTTTTAACCTCATGTCTTATCACAACTTCCCCTGACATATTTTATTCCAGTCATTCTACACCAAGATCTTTCACCTCTGGGATTTTTCCTCCGCAGGGCCCTCTATCTGAAATGCTCTGTCTCTTCCTTCTCACCTTCTCCGTTCACCTTCCTCACCCTTTAACTTAGAAATTGCCTCTGCCGTGTGGCAGAGATAATGCTATGTGGCCACCACGTCGTTTAATTTTCTTCCTGGAGCCCAGGAAACCCACATGACCCATTTCTTTTGCATCTAGGTGGGGCCATGTGGCCAGTCCTGGTTAATGGAATGTAAATGAAAGTTATGTGTGTTACTTGCAGGCCAAGTTGTTGAGAATCTGATGTGCCTTTCCCTCACACACCACCATCCCCAACCCCACCTGTGCCCTATATGCCAGCTGGATGATGCAGGGGTAGCCTTGAAGCGATAAGTTGGTGTGGGCACAACGTAGAAGCTGTCCTTGGGACACCTTTGGAGGAAAATACCAGGAAATCTGCCTGAGCTGAACAAAACATAAAATATTGTGCTAAAACACTGACATTTAGAGGTTGATTGTCCTCCCAGCTGGCAATTAATGTCCTGATTAATGCAGCTTGGGAATCTGTTCCTACATCCCTTTTGAGACTTGGTTGAGTACTTCTCTATCTGTCTCCATAGCACTGTGTACTTATTCCTAATATAGAACTTCTCTGTATGGAACACAAATGCCTATTTTATTTATTTATTTTAAAAATAACCTTATTTATTTGTTTATTTATTTTTAATTTATTTATTTATGGCTGCATTAGGTCTTCGTTGCTGCGTGAGGGCTCTCTCTAGGTGTGGTGAGCGGAGGCGACTCTTCGTTGTGGTGCGCAGGCGTCTCATGAGGTGGCTTCTCTTGTTGCGGACCGCAGGCTCTAGGCACACGGGCTTCAGTAGTTGCAGCATGTGGGTTCAGTAGTTGTGGCTCTCGGGCTTTAGAGCACAGGCTCAGTAGTTGTGGTGCACGGGCTTAGTTGCTCCGCAGCATGTGGGATCTTACCGGACCAGGGCTTGAACCCGTGTCCCCTGCATTGGCAGGTGGATTCTTAACCACTGCGCCACCAGGGGAGCCCCCACAAATGCCTATGTTCTGGTTTCTTTCTGCAGCTGTAAGCAGTTTGAGGCCAGGGATTGTATCTTGTTCATGGCTGCCCAGCACAGCATCCAGCATAACTCTAACTGGCTTGTTGGCATGCTATGCTAATACAAACACCTTTTTTAATCCTTTTTTTTTTTTAAGTTTTAATTTTTTGGCTGCGAGGCGCAGCATGTGGGATCCTAGTTCCCCGACTGGGGATGGAACCCTCGCCCCCTGCATTGGAAGCATGGAGTCTTAACCACTGGACCACGAGGGAAGTCCCTATCATTTCTATTAATCAGTTGAAGTCTCACATGTGCATCATGTCCAGCATCTCTCCTTTGAAGCTGTCTTCTCCCCGCCAATCTTCCCAGGATAGTAGGGGCTTATTCAGTCCAAAGGGATAAGTTCTGTTTTCAAACATCAGGCAGAGAGAGTTAGAGAATTGAATCAGTTTGTCAGTGGGCTCTGGGTTAAGGCTCCTGCTCCTTTAATCACAGGTCTGTGATCTCACTGCACAAGAGTGGTTCAACCCAGGCCTGGCCCCCATTGCTGGAAGAATGGCCCTACTAGTCCAGAGGCCCACATGTGGGCTCCCAGGGAACAGCTCTTCTGGTTCACATTCATTCCAATCATTATTCCTGAGGCTGAACCAAGGGGACAAGGTAGCTGGATCCAAAGAGGTACAAAGTATGTGGACCCATCCTCAGGTTCACACTCAGTGGGAACTCTTCCTCTTTGTGGCCTTCTAGGTGCTGCTATGGGACAGGGGTCACCTGTGCAGAATTCTCCATCACAATGAGCTCCTCTCTGAAGACTTTGATGGTCTTTGTTCCCACCAGTTCTCATGCCTTCACAGTGGTTGGCTGCAAGGACACTGACTCTCACAAGGAAGGGGTCAGGGTTGGATCACTTTCCTCCCAGGATGCATCTTGGTCCCCAGGCAAATTTGCATACAGTGACCACCTCTGTATACTAAGCTTTGAGAGACAGTCTTTTTCAGGCCAGAAAAGGTCCTCTTACCCTTTCCCCCAGAGCAGCAGGTGCCTGTTCACTGTATATTTCATAACTAATAAAGGCCACTCATGGATTTTTCCTGAGCAAAAAGCAAGTACATTCTAAAGTGATTTTCTGTGTTCAGTTAAACGAGCAGTTCTCAAACTTTTTGGTCTCCAGACCCCTTTTCACTCTTAAAAATGACTGAACTTTAATTTCAGGGTTCTGTTTATCTATATTTACTATGTTAGAAATTAAAATAGAGAAACTTTAAAATATATATATTCATTAATTTATTTAAAAGGAACAATAATAAACCCTATACATGTTAATGCAAACGTTTTATGAAAACAGCTATGTTTTCCAAAATAAAAAGGATTTAGTGAGAAGAGTCATGTTGCTTTACATTTTTGTAAATCTCTTTATTATCTGGCCTAATAGAGGGGACTAGATTCTCATTTGCTTCGGCATTCAATCCATTGCAATATATTGTTTTGGGTGAAGCAGTTGGAAAATGGACGAGTATTTTAGTAGCCTTTTAAGATAATCATAGGTATTATTATTTGATATCACACTGAAACTTGATGAGTGGTAGTTTCTTAAAATTTAGTTGCAATGTAGAATCTAAAATCATATCAAACCTATTGAACTACTTTGCACTTTGGGTTTTTTTGGATTAATTAATTAATTAATTAGGTTGCGCCAGGTCTTAGTTGCAGCAGGTGGGCTCCTTAGCTGTGGCACTTGGGCTCTTTAGTTGTGGCATGTGAACTCTCAGTTGTGGCTTGCATGTGGGATCTAGTTCTCTGACCAGGGATCGAACCTGGGCCGCCTGCATTGGGGTCGTGGAGTCCTAACCACTGCGCCACGAGGGAAGTCCCTACTTTGCACTTTGAATGGATATTTTACTCACACATAATTTTATCACATCATGCGTTGGTCACATGCAAAATATTGGTTCACCTAATTGTGCAGATCTTCCAAATTCTGACATACCTCCTTATACAATATTAAAAGATTCGAATTGTCACTGTCACCCCTGGTCTCTAGAGAAAACCCTTAAGTATTGGGAAACTGTTAAGCTCAGAGTAGCTGCTAGAAATTTTCCAAAATTCTAATTTTCACTTAAAAGCTCAAATTTTGTCACTGGCAACCAAACACTGTCAGTTGTTTTCCTTGAAGTGACAGGCTCATTTCATTTATGTTTGAGAAAATGTGCTAAATACCCAAGTCAAAATAATCATAGTAAGTCTGTCAGTTCTCTCAAGTAAAAACAGTGTTCCATGAAAAAACCACTAGTTCAACTCAGACCACATACAATCACACAAGTGCTTTCCCTTGGGGCAACCATCCCACTTGAGTATGAAGCAGCAGTGTTTTATTTCCATTTCAGCACATAGGATATTAGAAAAATGTATAAATAGGTTTGATATAATTAATGATTAAAAAGCACCTTTATTTTTATCCGTTGTCTATCTTTTTTTTTTAACTTTTTATTGTGAAATAATTATAGACTCAGAAGAAGCTGCAAAAATAGTACAGAGTTCCATGTACCCTCACTCATCTTCCTCCAATGGTGACATGTCATATAACTAACTGCAGTACAATATCAAAACTGAGAAATTGACATTGTCTAACACCATTAAGTAGCTTATAGCTTACAAGAGGTCTTACTCAATCTTCACCATTTTTTACATGCATTCGTGTGTGTTTGTGTGTGTGTATGTGTCGTTCTATGCAATTTTATCCCTTCTATAGATTCATGTAACCACAGCAATCAAGGCATAGAACTCTTTCATCACTACAAAGAACTCCCTCCTGCTACCCTTTTATATATGAACCCCTTCCACCCTTGCCCTGTCCCATGGCAACTACCAATCTGTTTCCATCTCTGTAGTTTTGTCATTTCAAGAATGTTATATAGAATCATCCAGTATGTAACCTTTTGAGGTTTACTTTTTTCACTAAGCATAGTGCATTTGAGACCCAGTGTTTTGCCTCACCAATAGTTTAGTCCTTTTTTATTGCTGAGTAGTATTCCATTGTATGAATATTTCAGAGTTTCATCCCTTGAAGGACATGTGGGTTGTCTCTTTGTTTTTTCTCTCTTGCTATTACAACTAAGGATGCTATGGACATTTATGTACAGATTTTTCTGTGAACATAAATTTTCATTTTTCTGGGATAAATATCCTGGAGTATAGTTGCTGGGCTGTATGACAGACGCATATTTAGTTTTATAAGTAACTGACAAACTCTTTTCCAGAGTGACTATACCATTTTACATTCACACCAGTAATGCATGAGAGATCCAGCTTCTCTGCATCCTCCCCAGCAATTGGTATTATTCCTCTTTTTTTTTTTTAACATCTTTATCCGGAGTATAATTGCTTTACAGTGTTCTGTTAGTTTCTGCTGTATAACAAAATGAATCAGCTATATGCATACATATTTCCCCATCTCCCCTCCCTCTTGCATCTCCCTCCCAACCTCCGTATCCCACCCCTCCAGGTGGTCGCAAAGCACCAAGCTGACCTCCCTGTGCTATGCGGCTGCTTCCCACTAGCTACCTATTTTACATTTGGCAGTGTATATATGTCAGTGCTACTCTCTCACTTCGCCCCAGCTTACCCTTCCAGCTCCCTGTGTCCTCAAATCCATTCTCTACCTCTGTGTCTTTACTCCTGTCCTGCCCCTAGGTTCATCAAAACCTTTTTTTTTTTAGATTCCATATATATGTGTTAGCATACGGTATTTGTTTTTCTCCTTCTGATTTACTTCACTCTGTATGACAGACTCTAGG
>NC_041224.1:19082646-19083126 GCF_002837175.3 Physeter macrocephalus
AAAAAAATTTATTTATTTTTGGCTGCACTGGGTCTTTGTTGCTGCGTGCGGGCTTTCTCTAGTTGTGGCTAGCGGGGGCTACTCTTCATTGCGATGCTCAGGCTTCTCATTGTGGTGGCTTCTCTTGTTGCAGAGCACGGGCTGTAGGCGCACGGGCTTCAGTAGTTGCAGCACGTGGGCTCACTAGTTGTGGCTCGCAGGCTTAGTTGCTCCACGGCATGTGGGATCTTCCCGGAACAGGGCTTGAACCTGTGTCCCCTGCATTAGCAGGCAGATTCTTAACCACTGCGCCACCAGGGAAGTCCCTGTTTCTAGATTTTGTGATGATGGCCATTTTTTTTTTTTTTTTTTTGGGGGGGTACACGGGCCTCTCACTGTTGCAGCCTCTCCCGTTGCAGAGCACAGGCTCTGGACGCGCAGGCTCAGCGGCCATGGCTCACGGGCCCAGCCGCTCCGCGGCATGTGGGATCTTCCCGGACC
>NC_041224.1:19085018-19086121 GCF_002837175.3 Physeter macrocephalus
ACATGTAGCTATCCAGTTTTCCCAGTACCACTTATTGAAGAGGCTGTCTTTTCTCCATTGTATATTCTTGCCTCCTTTATCAAAGATAAGGTGACCATATGTGCATGGGTTTATCTCTGGGCTTTCTGTCCTCTTCCATCAATCTATATTTTTGTTTATGTGCCAGTACCATACTGTCTTGATTACTGTAGCTTTGTAGTATAGTCTGAAGTCAGGGAGCCTGATTCCTCCACCTCCATTTTTCTTTCTCAAGATTGTTTTGGCTATTAGGGGTCTTTTGTGTTTCCATACAATTTGTGCAATTTTTTGTTCTAGTTCTGTGAAAAATGCCATTGGTAGTTTGATAGTGATTGCACTGAATCTGTAGATTGCTTTGGGTAGTATAGTCATTTTCATAATGTTGATTCTTCCTATCCAAGAACATAGTGTATCTCTCCATTTGTTTGTATTATCTTTAATTTCTTTCATCAGTGTCTTATAATTTTCTGCATATAGATCTTTTTTCTCCTTAGGTAGGTTTATTCCTAGGTATTTTATTCTTTTTGTTGTAATGGTAAATGGGAGTGTTTCCTTAATTTCTCTTTCAGATTTTTCATCATTAGTGTATAGGATTGCAAGAGATTTCTGGGCATTAATTTTGTATCCTGCTACTCTACCAAATGCATTGATTAGCTCAAGTAGTTTTCTGGTAGCATCTTTAGGGTTCACTATGTATAGTATCATGTCATCTGCAAACAGTGACAGTTTTACTTCTTTTCCAATTTGGATTCCTTTTATTCCTTTTTCTTCTGTGATTGCTGTGGCTAAAACTTCCAAAACTATGTTGAATAACAGTGGTGAGAGTGGGCACCCGTGTCTTGTTCCTGGTCTTAGAGGAAATGGTTTCAGTTTTTCACTATTGAGAATGATGTTGGCTGTGGGTTTGTCATATATGGCCTTTATTATGTTGAGATGGGCTCCCTGTATGCCTACTTTCTGGAGAGTTTTTTTATCATAACTGGGTGTTGAATTTTGTCAAAAGCTTTTTTCTGCATCTATTGAGATGATCATATGGTTTTTATCCTTCAATTTGTTAATATGGTGTATCACATTGTTTGATTTGC
>NC_041224.1:19086356-19088147 GCF_002837175.3 Physeter macrocephalus
CCAGCTTTTAGTTTTATTGATCTTTGCTATCATTTCCTTCATTTACTTTTCATTTACTTCTGATCTGATCTTTATGAGTTCTTTCCTTCTGCTAACTTTGGGGGTTTTTTGTTCTTCTTTCTCTAATTGCTTTAGGTGTAAGGTTAGGTTGTTTATTTGAGGCGTTTCTTGAGGTAGGATTGTATTGCTATAAACTTCTCTCTTAGAACTGCTTTTGCTGCATCCCATAGGTTTTGGGCAGTCGTGTTTTCACTGTCATTTGTTTCTAGCTATTTTTTGATTTCCTCTTTGATTTCTTCAGTGATCTCTTGGTTATTCAGTAGTGTATTGTTTAGCATCCATGTGTCTGTATTTTTTACAGTATTTTTCCTGTAATTGATATCCAGTCTCATAGCATTGTGGTAGGAAAAGATACTTGATATGATTTCAATTTTCTTAAATTTACCAAGGCTAGATTTGTGACCCCAGATATGATCTATCCTGGAGAATGTTCCATGAGCACTTGAGAAGTGTATTCTGTTGTTTTTGGATGGAATGTCCTATAAATATCAATTAAGTCCATCTTTTGTAATGTGTCGTTTAAGCTTGTGTTTCCTTATTTATTTTCATTTTGGATGATCTGTCCACCGGTGAAAGTGGAGTGTTAAAGTCCCCTACTATTATTGTGTTACTGTCAATTTCCCCTTTTATGACTGTTAGCATTTGCCTTATGTATTGAGGTGCTCCTATGTTGGGCACATAAATATTTACAATTGTTATATCTTCTTCTTGGATTGATCCCCTTGATCATTACGTAGTGTCCTTCCTTGTCTCCTGTAATAGTCTTTATTTTATTTTTTAAAATTTATTTATTTAATTTATTTATTTTTGGCTGCGTTGGGTCTTCGTTGCTGTGCACAGGGTTTCTCTAGTTGTGGTGAGTGGGGGCTACTCTTTGTTGCGGTGCACAGGTTTCTTATTTCAGTGGCTTCTCTTGTTGCAGAGCATGGGCTCTAGGTGCACAGGCTTCAGTAGTTGCAGCACGTAGGCTCAGTAGTTGTGGCTCGTGGGCTTAGTTGCTCTGCAGCATGTGGGATCTTCCCAGACCAGGGCTCGATCCCGTGTCCTCTGCGTCGGCAGGCAGATTCTTAACCACTGCGCCACTAGGGAAGTCCCAGTAGTCTTTATTTTAAAGTCTATTTTGTCTGATATGAGAATTGCTACTCCAGCTTTCTTTTGATTTCCATTTGCACGGAACATCTTTTTCCATCCCCTCGCTTTCAGTCTGTATGTGTCCCTAGGTATGAAGTGCGTCTCTTGTAGACAGCATATATACAGGTCTTGTTTTTGTATCCATTCAGCCAGGGTGGAGCATTTAATCCATTTACATTTAAGGTAATTATCGATATGTATATTCCTATTACCATTTTCTTAATTGTTTTGGGTTTGTTTTTGTCTACCCTTGTGTTTCCTGCCTAGAGGAGTTCCTTTAGCATTTGTTGTAAAGCTGGTTTGGTGGTGTTGAATTCTCTTAACTTTTGCTTATCTGTAAAGGTTTCAGTTTCTCCACTGAATCTGAATGAGATCCTTACTGGGTAGAATAATCTTGGTTGTAGATTTTTCCCTTTCATCACTTTAAATATGTCCTGCCACTCCCTTCTGGCTTGCAGAGTTTCTTCTGAAAAATCAGCTGTTAACCTTATGGGGATTCCCTTATATTTTATTTGTTGCTTTTCCCTTGCTGCTTTTAATATTTTTCCTTTGTATTTAATTTTTGATAGTTTGATTAATATGTGTCTCGGCGTGTTTCTC
>NC_041224.1:19088383-19099636 GCF_002837175.3 Physeter macrocephalus
TTCTGCCTCAGTTATTCTGTTATTGATTCCTTCTAGAGTATTTTTAATTTCAGTAATTGTGTTGTTCATCACTGTTTGTTTGCTCTTTAGTTCTTCTAGATCCTTGTTAAATGTTTCTTGTATTCTCTCCATCCTGTTTCCAAGATTTTGGATCATCTTTACTATCATTACTCTGAAATATTCTTATTTTTTAATAAATTTATTTATTCATTTATTTTTGGCGGCATTGGGTCTTCGTTGTTGGGTCTTCGTTGCTGTGTGTGGGCTATCTCTAGTTGTGGTGAGCGGGGGCTTCTCCTTGTTGTGGTGCATGGGCTTCTCATTGTGGTAGCTTCTCTTGTTTCAGAGCTTGAGCTCTAGGTGCGCGGGCTTCAGCAGTTGCAGCACATGGGCTCAGTAGTTGTGGCACACAGGCCCAGCTGCTCTGCGGCATGTGGGATCTTCCCGGACCAGGGATCAAACCTGTGTCTCCTGCATTGACAGGCGGATTCTTAACCACTGCACCACCAGGGAAGTCCACTCTGAATTCTTTTTTAGGTAGGTTGCCTATTTTGTCTTCATTTATTTGGTCTTGTTGGTTTTTACCTTGCTCCTTCATCTGTAACGTATTTTTTGTTGTTTCTTTCTCTTTTTCTTTTGATGGGTAGTGCTGTATTCCTGTCTTACTGATTGCTTGGCCTGAGACGTCCAGCACTGGAGTTTGCAGACAGTTGGATAGAGCTGGGTCTTGGTGCTGAGATGAGGACCTCGGGGAGGTCTCACTCCCATTGATATTCCCTGGGGTCTGAGGTTCTCTGTTACTCCAGCAGTTTGGACTTGGAGCTCCCACCACAGGAGATTGGGCCCGACCTCTGGCTTGGGAACCAAGATCGCACAAGCTTCATGATGTGGTTAAAAAAAAAAAAAAGAAAGAAAGAAACAAAAAAAGGAAGCAGCAGTGCAATATCAAAGAAAAAAATATAATAAAATTAGAAAGATAAAAAATATATTAGGAAAAATAAAACTATAATTGAAACAACTGCAACAAGGGAAAATAAAACCACAACAGAAAGAAGAAAAAAAACGGTGTGGGCAAGCGAAAAGGAGAGATCACTAATAAAGTATAAAGAATAAAATAAAATTAGAAAAATAAAAGATTTATTAGGAAAAATAAAAATATAAAAGTATCAACAATGAATCAACAACAGGTCTACTGGGCAATCCCACTACTGGGCATATACCCTGAGAAAACCATAATTCAAAAAGAGTCATGTACCAAAATGTTCATTGGAATCAACAGGTAAAACAGAACCCCAATCTAAAAGAGGAAAAAAGAAAAGAAAAAAAAAAAGCCTTGGCTATTGGGGTGGAGTTTAGGTGGGGGTGGAACTTAGGCAGGGGTGCAATATAGGGCGGGGCGGGACCTAGGCGGGTGAGGGAGCGATGTTCAAGCATGGGGCGGGGCCTCTGCTTAGGACCTGCAAGGAAGGGGAGAGGTAGCCTGTCTAAAGGAGGGCCTCTGGAGTGTGGAGTTCCGCAGTTTGGAGGTAAGACCCTGAGGGAGGGTGTGTGGGTGGGGTTTAGTCCCAGCTAGTTGGAGGGGGTCTCTGAGTGTAGAGGTGGGGCCCTGGGTGGAGGTGTAGGGGCGGGACTTGGGTTCTGCGTGGCAGGAGGGAGGCTCCGAGGGCAGAGGTTTAGGCCGGGGAGCCCAACAGGCTTCCTGGTGCCTAAGTGGACAGGGAAAGCACTGGCCGTGTTCCCTTCCATTCCTTCGTGCCCCTCCCCCACTGTCTCCCCCAGGGTCTCTCCCATCACTGCTGGACCCCTAACCGTGGGTGGGTCCCCCTCAGTGTAGGAACTCCTTCCCTTGCCCAGCCACTTCTCAGAGGTGCTGGTCCTGGAGGTCCAGCCTTTACTTTTGCTCCCCCTTCCCCCGCTCATACTCCCTCAGGACCTGCAGGGCTGGAGGTGGCCTAGGTGAGCAGAGGATCAGGCCTGGGATCTCAGCAGGTTCCTAGGGGCCCAAGTTGGCAGGGGAAACCTGGCCATGCTCCCTTTTGATCCTCTGCCCTCCCAGCGGTTCCCCAATTTCCCCATTCTGGCGTGGGATCCCTTCCCCTTCCCCAGCCACCCCTCAGGGACGCCAGTCCTGTCCTGCCTCCATTTCTCCTCCTCCTTCACTCCCCCCATGCCCCACTTCCTACCTGGTTACTGGGGGTTCCTTCCATCCCCTTAGGTGTCTGTGGTCCCCCACCAGTGCCTGGTAGGTCCCTTAGTTGTGAGAAGACGTGAATTCTGTGTCCTCCTAGTACGCCATCTTGACTCTGCCTCCATCTATCTTTTTTGTTTTGTTCGTTTTCTGTTTTTGCTGTAAGTGCATAATAATAAAGAACACAGGGAATTCCCTGGTAGTCCAGTGGTTAGGACTCGGTGCTTTCACTGCTGTGGGCCTGGGTCCAGGTTCAATCCCTGGTTGGGGAACTAAGATCCTGAAAGCTTCATGGGCATGGCCAAAAAAAAAAAAAAAAAAAAAAGAACCCAGTGACTACCAGTACTGGTTGGTGCGCTAAGTGGCCAGCATTTTTACCCACCTTTGCTTTTGTAATATCAGTGTAAATGTAAGTAGTGGAAAAAAGGCAAATAATATTTTGGTAATATTATAAAAATAGTTTTGACCTTGCAGATCCCCTGAGAGGATCTTGGGATCCCCCAAGATTTTCAGATTATACTTTTAAGAACTATCGAGTTATATAGTTATTTTCCTGTTCCTTCCTCCTAATTAAAAACACTTTATTGAGGTATAACTGACATACAATAAACTGCACATATGCTATTGGCTTCTTTACCCAGGGAAAGTCTTGAATTCTACTTTATCAGGCACACAGCATATAGCAGCACTTATTCCAGCTTCACCATGTATTCCCTGCCTCAGACTTGGAGTTAGCTATTTCTCCAAGGAGGCTTGCTCCCATTTAGAGGAGGGTGGTATTTAGAACACAAAGTTTGGTTACTAGGCACGCTCATTGCCACTGGTTTAAGATTGCTTCTAGGTCCTTTGAGTGACTAGAGTTAGGAGATAGATAGATAGGTAGTATGGGGGAGGAAAAATAATTTTTCCTGCTCCCATCTGTGTCTTTGCTGAGACCCCTGTAATAAAAGACAGATTAAAAAGAGAAAAAGAAACAGAAATTTGTCAACGTGTATACTTCATGTATATATCGGAAATACCTGGGGAAAAATGAGTAACTCTCAGAGATGACTTAGAACTCCAGCTTAAATACCATCTTCAGCTAAAGACAAAAGAAATAAAGGTGTGGGGGAGACCAGTTATGGGGAGGTTACAAGGAAAAGCATGGTAAACAGGAGTACAATTTGTTATTCAGATTTAAGTCGGTGCCTTCTCCATTGATAAGGGTCTAAAGTTGCCTCCAGGATCAACCTTTGTCCTTCTTGATAGAGAAAAGAGGAGGGCCCCCTTTGTAAATTTATGTCCTGTCTTAGAGGGAGGGTGAGAGCTTTTCTTGTATCTGCTTCTTTTTAGTTGCTTTCAGCTCAAAATAATGCTCATGTTAAAGTGGCATATTTTGGGGTGGCATATTCTGCTACCCTTCAATAGATAGATAGATAGGTTTACAAATCAAGTTCATGCTGATATTTCCAATTAAAATTTAACAAGTTCAGGATATTTGTTTCTTCTTTTATTTTATGCTATCTTTTTTTTTCTCATGCTGAAAATCATGGTACCAAACAACAGTAATGTAACTATTTATTTTCTTGATCTTATGATATACCTGAAATAGTTTGTGAACACTCTTTTTTTGCCTTCATTGTGCTTTTTATTTTTATTTATATATTAAAATTTTTTTAAATTTTATATTGGAGTATAGTTGAGTTACAACGTTGTGTTAGTTTCAGGTGTACAGTGAAGTGATTGTTATACATATACATATATCTATTCTTTTTCAGATATCCCATTTAGGATATTACAGAGTATTGAGTAGAGTTCCCTGTGCTCTACAGTAGGTCCTTGCTGATTATCTATTTTATATATAGTAGTGTGTATATGTTAATCCCAACCTCCTAATTTATCATCCCCCACATTCCTTCCTTTTTTAAATTGAAGTATAGGCGACCTAAAACACTATGTTAGGGAAGCAAAGGAGTCTAAAGTAGTCCTATTTTTCTTTTGGTCCCACTGTGAGGCTTGTGGGATCTTAGTTCCCTGACCAGGGATTGAACCTGGGCCCTCGGCAGTGAAAGCGCCGAGTCCTAACCCCTGGACCACTGGGGAATTCCCTAGAGTAGTCCTTTTCAAGAATGGGTAAGGGAATTTGCTAGGAGGTATAGTAGGATGGTCTGGCAGTGTTAATTCTGTACCTGGGATTTGTAGTCATTAATTTAATGTTGCAACAATCAGCATGAATCTGAAGCTGCTCACATGCAGTCACGGGATATAGACGTAGGAGTCTAGTCTGGGCTGGGGTTTTCCAGGCAAATGCAGAGAAGAAAGAGAGGTGCAAAGGGGTTAAGTGTATTTTCAGGGGAGTAGTGCTGGATCATGACATCTAAGATGAATAAGGAGGAAAGTGAGAACACGTAGGCAGTTATGGAAGTGAAAAAACAGTTATACCTATGGATTAAAGAGCCCCGTGAGGTCAAAAATAGCTAGAGCAGGGGAACTAAAGTTAGTAAGTTTGAAGAATAAGAATAAGAGGGAGTGGTCAAAGGGTGGGATGCTTTAAAAACACAATTTTGAGGCGGAAAAATCTTCACAGGATGACATGTGAGAATCCAGCAGAAGTAGGGCATTGGAACAAGAGTTGAGGAGAAATATGTTTTTCTCAAAAATCCCCAGAGATATTGGAGGCGAGACCCTAGATGTCCAACCATACATGGGATGGTACTTGAGTCACCTGAATTTAAATATCATGGTACGGAGTAAACCCTGCAGCCTGGAGGACTGGGAGACACCCAGCTGACTGACTTCTGGGTTACATTTTGGGAGCCTGTCTAGAGCAGTTTTGAACTCTGTTGCAGTACCAGATGCATGTTGGATTCAGTCATCGCTCTAGACTTAAGCCAGGAATACATCTTGGTTAGGACTACCACACGTAACCAACTCCTGGTGATAAATTAACCTGCACAAGATATGTTGATTCTTGAACAAGACTTCAAAGTCAGAGAACTTATTGAAACTACTGGAGATGGTCCTTGAGGCTATAGTTCAAGAAGAAAAGTTTTAGGGGGAAGAGAGCATTGTGTATGCAGGATTGTGTGCGTTTCCTTAGAGGGATTAAGACCAAGAAATTCCAGAAATAGCTAGTGAGAGAGGATCTGGGAAAATAGTGTGTAAATAGTGTGTAGGCCACAGAATTCCTGAAAGGGAAAAGGTCTTTGACAGGTGTGTTCTGATTGATCCAATGTTCTTACCCTGCTGCATTTGCTGGGAGAGGAACCTGACAGGCTGGGCTTATACTGTAGGGCAGGCAGCTAGACAAGCAGCAGAGGACCTGGAGGAGGCCATATGCGGCCAGAGACTGTGGATATTGGATCAGGACAAGAGTCAAGGACTTCTATTTGTGACTTGGCCACACCTCAGAGATGCTCAGTAGTGGCAGGTCTCTGGGAAACGATAGTGAAGGACAAGGACAGGATGCTGATACTGCTGGTACCACTGGGATGGAGGCAGCGGGGACTCATACATCAAAGTGTTTGATTGTGCACTAACCAGAAGTAGAAACTAACCTACTTGAAATGCACTAACCTCTGCATTTGTGTTACTACTTTAAAAAAAAATTTTTTTCTTACATGATTAATAATTTTTTTAGTTTTTATTTTATTTTTGGCTGTGTTGGGTCTTCGTTACTGCTCGTGGGCTTTCTCTAGTTGTGGCGAGTCGGGGCTACTCTTCCTTGCAGCGTGTGGGCTTCTCATTGTGGTGACTTCTCTTGTTGCAGAGCCTGGGCTCTAGGCTCAGGGGCTTCAGTAGTTGTGGCGCATGGTCTCAGTAGTTGTGGTGCATAGGATTAGTTTCTCCACAGCATGTGGGATCTTCCCGGCCCAGGGATCGAACCCGTGTCCCCTGCATTGGCAGGCAGATTCTTAACCACTGCACCACTAGGGAAGTCCCTATGTTACTGTTAAAGAGAGTTTTGCAAAGAGCTCTGAGACCAGGACAGGGAGCTTTTAAGGAAAAAACAGGCTGAATTAGAGCCAGCAACTGCCGCTACTGTTCACAGTGATGTGTAGCATATATAGAAGGCCAGACTCAAAGTTGAGCCTAAGAAGCCAGAGAAATCAAGATTCCAGAATAGGAGGTGACTGGGAGAGATGTCAATCCCTGTTTCCCTCCAAGAATTCTTGGAGTTATTGGGAGGGACACTAGATTTCCCCCTGTATATAGGAGGGGATAGTGAGACATTTTTATAAAAATATTTTTCTTCATCTTATTTGTAAATGTTTTCTTGCTTTAAAAAAATCTTAGTGATTGCTTATTCTTTTTTTTATTGCTTATTCTTTAACTTTATTTTTTGAACAGATATTACATACACATGGTATAAAATTAAAAAAGCAAAAAGAGGTATACAGTGAAAAGTAAGCATCCTTCTCTCCTCAGTTTCATAGCTATTCAGGCCTCCATTGTTAACAACTTCTTGAGTATCTTTCAAGAGATATCTCAAACATTTTTGTAAACATGTGAATTTATACATTATTTTTTCCTTATACATATGGAAGTATACTTTATATAATCTTTTTCCCATCTTTTTTTTCACTTAATGGTATGTCTTGGGTATATCTTTTAATATCTCCACAAAGAGTTTTGTTTTGTTTTTTAAAATTTTGGCTGCATAGTATCTCATGGTCAGAAGTACCATCACTTCTAATTATGATACCCTTCTTTCACTTTGGGTGTGTAGAACTTGCTTCAGTCCACAAAACAAGGTACTACAGTACTAAACTAGTTAGAAATGATAACCAGATATGACTGTAACTGATATTTCATCCTTAAGATCTATATAATAATAGCTATTCTCAAAAAGAAAAAAGAATGAGGTCCAGCTATATGTATTATGAGTCTTCTACCTTACAGGCTACTTTGAAGAGACAAACTGTTAAGACTATGAATGGGAGTTGGGGGAGGGGCTGGAGGGGAGGAGCACACACAAACAACGACACATGTTGCCACAGAGATTATCCCCAGGCTTGGAATGTTCTTTACTACTGTTCTTAAAATGTTCATTCTGCTGCAGCTAACTAGCCATCTTCTACACCAAATACTATTCCATGCCATGGAGGCGCCATGCAATAACTCCCAGCTAGCACCTTATACTGCTTTCAAGGCTTTAAGTCTTTGATCTGAAGGTATCACAGTAAAGAAATGTAAACATGTAGGAAAAGAAAAATGTAATTATCTGAAGAAGTCATCTCTGTCTATGGAATGGGCTTGCTTGTCACTAAAACCTGTGCTGGTTAGAATTTGCTGAATTTTATCTGCTATGCTGAAATCTTCTGGTATTATCTATCAATATAAGATTCAGAATAAATGACCAACATATCTTTATTAAAAAAAAAGTAGTACCATCACTTCTTTAATCCTTTTTTACAGTAAACTTAGGGACTTCTCTGGTCGCACAGTGGTTAAGAATCTGCCTGCCAGTGCAGGGGACACGGGTTTGATCCCTGGGCCGGGAAGATCCCACACGCTGCGGAGTAACTAAGCCCGTGTGCCACAACTACTGAGCCTGCGCTCTAGAGCCGGTGCGCCACAACTACTGAAGCCCTCGCACCCTAGAGCCCGTGCTCAGCAACAAGAGAAGACACTGCAATGAGAAGCCCAGGTACCGCAACAAAGAGTAGCCCCTGCTCGCCACAACTAGAGAAAACCCACATGCAGCAACGAAGACCCAACGCAGCCAAAAATAACTAAATAAAATAAAGGAAACTTAGATTTTCTAATATTTTGCTTATAAATAAAGCTATAATATCCTTATACTTATGTAGTTTTGCAAATATGCTATTTTTTAAATTAAAAATGTATTAATTAATTTTTATTGATACAGTTAACTTACAATATTTTTAAAATTAAAAAAAAATTTTGGTGTTAATATGTTTATAGGATAAATCCTTGAGTAGAATTGCTAGGTCAACATAGGTGTGCTTAAAATCTTTTTTAAAAAAATTAATTTATTTTTATCTTATTTTTTGGATGCACCGGGTAGCTTGTGGGATCTTAGTTCCCCATCCAGGGATCGAACCGGGCTCTTGGCAATGAAAGCACAGAGTCCTAACCACTGGACAGTCAGGGAATTAATTCCCTTAAAATCTTAATAGCCATTGTCAAGTTACCTTCTAGACTGGTTGTACCAATGTGTATTTCCACAGACTAATTTTTTTTTTCCATGCAGCACAAGCTTTATTCAGTGGCCAAAGAACACAGCCTAATTTTAATCTTGAAGTACAGATTGACCCTAGATGACTAAAGGATTTAGGGTCAGCTGAGCAGCTGAATTTTGGGTTACATACAAGTAATCTGTCTGTTAGGTATATCTTTGGGAACTTTCATACCTGTGGCTACTCTTGTGGATCACACCAGGTGGGCATCAGATATCTTGTTATGTTCTTCATTAGTTACTTTTGCTGGTTTCCTATCCTCTGTCCACCCTTTAAGCTTCTTTCCTTCTTGCTTGTATGTTTCCCTGGGTGATTTTCTATGGCTTCGTGCCTCATGGATGCCTTCGAGATCTGTACATTCAGATGCAAACCCATGGACTCTCTGTTCCCCTTTGTATACTGTTGTGTACACACTAGGAAAGTCCAGAATGCAGACTGGATTAAATTTTGATGTTTCTGAAGGAAAGTGAAAGGGATGCTCTATCCTACATGAGGATGGAGTGCTGTATAAGCTTCAGGAGAAGCCAGTGACTGATCAAGATTGAGCAGCAGGGCTTCCCTGGTGGCGCAGTGGTTAAGAATCCGCCTGTCGATGCAGGGGACACGGGTTCGAGCCCTGGTCTGGGAAGATCCCACATGCCGCGGAGCAACTAAGCCCATGCGCCACAACTACTGAGCCTGCGCTCTAGAGCCCGTGAGCCACAACTACTGAAGCCTGTGCGCCTAGAGCCCGAGCTCTGCAACAAGAGAAGCCACTGCAATGAGAGGCCCACGCACCACAACGAAGAGTAGCCCCTGCTCGCTAAAACTAGAGAAAGCCCATGTGCAGCAACGAAGACCCAACAACAAAGACCCAATGCAGCCAAAAATAAATAAACTTATTAAAAAAAAAAAAAAAGATTGAGCAACAACAGTCAGTTGTCCCAGTTTGATATCTCAGCTTTACATAGGAGGGTGAAAAATCATAACCCCAAGGCCTTAGCTGGAAAAGGAAAATAAAAGTAGTGACTTGACTACTACCAGAGCTTGGTGATGGGTTTCCCACCCTCCAGTTTCTTCCTTTATAGTCCATCCTCCAGCCCACTGTGGATCTTTCTAAAACACAAGTACTATCCCTAGCTTGAATGTCTTGTCTTTGTGGCTTCCAGAATGAAATATATGTGATTTACCACAAGGTCATTAGACACCTGGAGTCCTGCCTGCCCTCCAAGCTGCATGTTTTTTCTATTCTTTTCTCCCATCCATCCCAAATGCCCTCATCCTGAGTGCAGCAGCGACACTGAACTTCTTACTGTTTGATACCTCCTTTTCCTTCCTGGTTCACCTAGTGAATGGAGATCAGGTTGAAGGGTAACCTCTTATGAATTCTCTTTTATTCTTCTCATAAAGAATCCTTGAGACAGAGCTCATCACTCTCTGTACTTCCAGAGAAGTGAGTGCACACTGTATTACTGAGTCATCACACTACTCCACAGCCATCCAGCTAGGCCTGTTACCGTGCTTGACATGCACTCCCACGAGGCCAGCGCCCACCTGAACCTGCCCTCGTCACCCTCACAGTCCCCAAAACGCACAGCACCTGGCACATATTAGGCACTAAATGCACCTTTGTTGACTCCATGATTGAGATCCCCAGTCTAGAGGGGCATATGTCATTTGGGGCAAATCCTTTATTCTCATATGGAATCAGTATTCTTTATTTGTAAAACTAGTCCCTGCCTTTCTTTTTTTTTTTTTTTCCCCCTGCCTTTCTTTTTTAAAAATTTATTTATTTATTTATTTTGGCTGTGCTGGGTCTTAGTTGCAGCACGCAGGATATTTTAGTTGTGGCATGCGGACCTTAGTTGTGGCATGCACGTGGGATCTAGTTCCCCCACCAGGTATCGAACCGGCCCCCTGCATTGGGAGCGTGGAGCCTTACCCACTGGACCACCAGGGAAGTCCCGCCCCTTCCTTTCTTAACATTTTGTAATGCTAGGATGATAGTTAGGTCTCAACTCTTGAAATTAAAAATTAGGAAGTATTGCTTTTCCTCCTTAAGTGACTATAATCACACTTCTTTAATATGAAATCTGATAGGTGGCCTGAGTTCTTTTCTTATACTGACTGGCCATTTCTGGTTTGCTGTTTTGCTGAGCATGAGATATGATACATAGACTTGCCAAACCATAATCAAAGAGCTTGATGCAATTGCATTATTTATTCAAGGCAATACCAGAACTCCTTCAATGTATGTGAACATTTTTCTCATATTTTTCTGGTATTTTCCCTCTTGAATTTTTTCCCTGGCTTTATTAAAGTATGATCGACAAACAAAACCTATATATACAAATGTATGTATATACACAAATATGTATATACATACACATATATATGTTGTACAACGTGTGTTTTTGAAAATTTTTATTGTGATAAAATATGCCTAACATAAAATTTACCATTTTAACCTTTTTTTTTTTTTTTCAGTATGCAGGCCTCTCACTGTTGTGGCCTCTCCTGTTGCGGAGCACAGGCTCCAGACCCGCAGGCTCAGCAGCCACGGCTCACAGGCCCAGCCGCTCCACTGCATGTGGGATCTTCCCGGACTGGGGCACGAACCCATGTTCCCTGCATCGGCAGGCGGACTCTCAACCACTGTGCCACCAGGGAAGCCCCATTTTAACCATTTTAAGTGTTCCCCCTTAAATTTTATTGGTAAATAATTTTAAGGACAACACTCCAAATTCCCTTCCCCCACCAACATTCAATAACATATTGACTATCTATTTATATCAATATATAGATTTCTTATGGCCAGTGGAAATCTGCATATTTTCTGAGAAATTCATCACTAGGGATGGACAAGGATGCCATATTTTTTTTTTTTTTTTTTTTTTTTTTTTT
>NC_041224.1:19099994-19101512 GCF_002837175.3 Physeter macrocephalus
CGGCCATGGCCCACGGGCCCAGCCGCTCCGCGGCATGTGGGATCCTCCCAGACCGGGGCGCGAACCCGGTTCCCCTGCATCGGCAGGCGGACGCGCAACCACTGCGCCACGAGGGAAGCCCTGGATGCCATATTTTGGACCATTTTGTTTATGAGAATGCAATGACAATGCACAGCTAACCATTATAAAGGCTTGAGCGCTTTAGAGGGAGGCTGCTACCCGAAGCCAAGATAAATATTTTGGTGAGAAATGAAAGATTAATTTAAAAATGTATGAGAAAAGTTTGAACTTTAATTGGGTTTTAGAAATAGTCTTTCAGCTTCTTTCTTTAAATTTTACTCCAGTTTCTGTGTATACACATATAGACTGGTAGGAAAAGTAAATGTAATAATTAAATCATGATGTTTTGAGTTTCTGTTTTCTCTCTTACCTGGTATTACCCAAACGTTAGAGAAAATATTTTCTTAAATCAGTTTTGTTTATCACGAGAAGTCAAATTCTTCAGAGTGAAAACAGCTTTAAAAGATAACGGTCAGGGATTTGAGAGAAGATGGCGGAAGGGTAAGACGCGGAGATCACCTTCCTCCCTGCAGATACATCAGAAATACATCTACACGTGGAAATGTTCCTACAGAACACCCATTAAACGCTGGAAGAAGACCTCAGACCTCCCACAAGGCAAGAAACTCCCCACATACCTGGGTAGGCAAAAAAAAAAAGAATAAACAGAGACAAAAGAATAGGGACGGGACCTGCACCAGTGGGAGGGAGCTGTGAAGGAGGAAAGGTTTCTACATACTAGAAGCCCCTTCGTGGGTGGAGACTGCGGGTGGCAGAGGGGGGAAGCTTCAGAGCCGCGGAGGAGAGCGCAGTAACAGGGTGCAGAGGGCAGAGCGGAGAGATTCCCGCACAGAGGATCAGTGCCGACCAGCACTCACCAGCCCGAGAGGCTTGTCTGCTCACCCGCCGGGGCGGGCAGGGGCTGGGAGCTGAGGCTCGGGCTTCGGTCGGATCCCAGGGAGAGGACTGGGGTTGGCGGCGTGAACACAGCCTGAAGGGGCTAGTGCACCACGGCTGGCTGGGAGGGAGTCCGGGAAAGGGTCTGGAGCTGCCGAAGAGGCAAGAGACTTTTTCTTCCCTCTTTGTTTCCTGGTGTGCGATGAGACGGGATTAAACGCACTGCTTAAAGGAGCTCCAGAGACGGGCGCGAGCCGCGGCTATCAGCGCGGACCCCAGAGACAGGCATGAGACGCTAAGGTCGCTGCTGCTGCCACCAAGAAGCCTGTGTGCGAGCACAGGTCACTCTCCACACCTCCCCTCCCGGGAGCCCATGCAGCCCGCCACTGCCAGGGTCCCGTGATCCAGGGACAGCTTCCCCGGGAGAACGCACGGCGCGCCTCAGGCTGGTGCAACATCATGGCGGCCTCTGCCACGGCAGGCTCGCCCCGCATCCGTACCCCTCCCTACCCCCCAGCCTGAGTGAGCCAGAGCCCCCGAATCAGCTGCTCCTTTAACCCC
>NC_041224.1:19101910-19104510 GCF_002837175.3 Physeter macrocephalus
CTGACCGTCCTGTGTTTTTTTTTTTTTTTTTTTTACTTTTTAAAATTTTTCTTCTTAATAATTTTTATTTTTAAAAATTATTTTATTTTTATCCTACTTTATCTTCTTTCTTTCCCTTCCTTCCTTCCTTCCTTTCTTCCTCCCTCCCTCCCTTTTATTCTGAGCCGTGTGGATTAAAGGCTCTTGGTGCTCCAGCCCTGGTGCAACATCATGGCGGCCTCTGCCACCGCAGGCTCGCCCCGCATCCGTACCCCTCCCTACCCCCCAGCCTGAGTGAGCCAGAGCCCCCGAATCAGCTGATCCTTTAACCCCGTCCTGTCTGAGCGAAGAGCAGACAGCCTCAGGCAACCTACACGCAGAGGCGGGGCCAAATCCAAAGCTGACACCACCAGACGTGGAACTGCCCACCAGAAAGACTCATCCACCAGAACACAGGCACTACTCCCCTCCACCAGGAAACCTACTCAACCCACTGAACCAACCTTAGCCACTGGGGACAGACACCAAAAACAACGGGAACTACGAACCTGCAGCCTGTGAAAAGGAGACCCCAAACACAGTAAGATAAGCAAAATGAAGACAGAAAACACACAGCAGATGAAGGAGCAAGGTAAAAACCCATCAGGCCTAACAGATGAAGAGGAAATAGGCAGTCTACCTAAAAAAGAATTCAGAATAATGATAGTAAAGATGATCCAAAATCTTTGAAATAGAATAGACAAAATGAAAGAAACATTTAACAAGGACCTAGAAGAACTAAAGAGGAAGCAAGCAACGATGAACAACACAAGAAATGAAATTAAAAACACTCTACATGGGATCAATAGCAGAATAACTGAGGCAGAAGAACGGATAAGTGACTTGGAAGATAAAATAGTGGAAATAACTACTGCAGAGCAGAATAAAGAGAAAAGAATGAAAAGAACTGAGGACAGTGTCAGAGACCTCTGGGACAACATTCAACGTACTAACATTCGAATTATAGGGGTCCCAGAAGAAGAGAAAAAGAAAGGGACTGAGAAAATATTTGAAGAGATTATAGTTGAAAACTTCCCTAATATGGGAAAGGAAATAGTTAATCAAGTCCAGGAAGCACAGAGAGTCCCATACAGGATAAATCCAAGGAGAAACACGCCAAGACACATATTAATCAAACTATCAAAAATTAAATACACAGAACAAATATTAAAAGCAGCAGGGGAAAACAACAAATAACACATAAAGGAATCCCCATAAGGTTAACAGCTGATCTTTACAGTCTCAGAGACCTCTGGGACAACATTAAATGCACCAACATTCGAATTATAGGGGTCCCAGAAGAAGAAGAGAAAAAGAAAGGGACTGAGAAAATATTTGAAGAGATTATAGTTGAAAACTTCCCTAATATAGGAAAGGAAATAGTCAATCAAGTCCAGGAAGCACAGAGAGTCCCATACAGGATAAACCCAAGGATAAACACGCCAAGACACATAATAATCAAACTGTCAAAAATTAAATACAAAGAAAACATATTAAAAGCAGCAAGGGAAAAACAACAAATAACACACAAAGGAATCCCCATAAGGTTAACATCTGATCTTTCAGCAGAAATGCTACAGGCCAGAAGGGAGTTGCAGGACATATTTAAAGTGATGAAGGAAAAAAACCTACAACCAAGATTACTCTACCCGGCAAGGATCTCATTCAGATTTGATGGAGAAATTAAAACCTTTACAGACAAGCAAAAGCTGAGAGAGTTCAGCACCACCAAACCAGCTTTACAACAAATGCTAAAGGAACTTCTCTAGGCAAGAAACACAAGAGAAGGAAAAGACCTACAAGAACAACCCGAAACAATTCAGTAAATGGTAATAGGACCATACATATCGATAATTACCTTAAATGTAAATGGATTAAATGCTCCCACCAAAAGACACAGACTGACTGAATGGATACAAAAACAAGACCTATATATATGCTGTCTACAAGAGACCCAATTCAGACCTAGGGACACATACAGACTGAAAGTGAGGGGACGGAAAAAGATATTCCACGCAAATGGAAATCAGAAGAAAGGTGGAGTAGCAATTCTCATATCAGACGAAATAGACTTTAAAATAAAGACTATTACAAGAGACAAAGGAGGACACTACATAATGATCAAGGGATCGATCCATGAAGAAGATATAGCAATTGTAAATATTTATGCACCCAACATAGGAGCACCTCAATACATAAGGCAAATACTAACAGCCATAAAAGGGGAAATCGACAGTAACACAATAATAGTAGGGGACTTTAACACCCCACTTTCACCAATGGACCGATCATCCAAAATGAAAATAAATAAGGAAACACAAGTTTTAAATGATACATTAAACAAGATGGACTTAATTGATATATATAGGACAGTCCATCCAAAAAAAAAACAGAATACACATTTTTCTCAAGTGCTCATGAAACATTCTCCAGGACAGATCATATCTTGGGTCACAAATCTAGCCTTGGTAAATTTAAGAAAATTGAAATCATATCAAGTATCTTTTCCGACCACAATGCTATGAGACTAGATATCAATTACAGGAAAAGATCTGTAAAAAATACAAACACATGGAGGCTAA
>NC_041224.1:19106593-19107271 GCF_002837175.3 Physeter macrocephalus
CATATGATCATTTCAATAGATGCAGAGAAAGCTTTTGACAAAATTCAACACCCATTTATGATAAAAACCCTGCAGAAAGTAGGCATAGAGGGAACTTTCCTCAACATAATAAAGGCCATATATGACAAACCCACAGCCAACATCGTCCTCAATGGTGAAAAACTGAAACCATTTCCACTAAGATCGGGAACAAGACAAGGTTGCCCACTCTCACCACTCTTTTGGTTTTTTTTTTTGCGTTACGTGGGCTTCTCACTGTCGTGGCCTCTCCCGTCGCGGAGCACAGGCTCTGGACATGCAGGCTCAGTGGCCATGGCTCACGGGCCTAGCCGAGCGGCATGTGGTATCTTCCCAGACTGGGGCACGAACCCGTGTCCCGTGCATCGGCAGGCAGACTCTCAACCATTGCGCCCCCAGGGAAGCCCTCTCACCACTCTTTTTTTTTTTTTTTTCACCACTCTTATTCAACATAGTTTTGGAAGTTCTAGCCACAGCAATCAGAGAAGAAAAAGGAATAAAAGGAATCCAAATTGGAAAAGAAGAAGTAAAGCTTTCACTGTTTGCAGATGACATGATACTATACATAGAGAATCCTAAAGATGGTACCAGAAAACTACTAGAGCTAATCAATGAATTTGGTAAAGTAGCAGGATACAAAATTAATGCACAGAAATCTCT
>NC_041224.1:19108144-19137022 GCF_002837175.3 Physeter macrocephalus
AATGAAACTGAGTTATTTGTAGTGAGGTGGATGAACCTGGAGTCTGTCATACAGAGTGAAGTAAGTCAGAAGGAGAAAAACAAATACCATATGCTAACACATATATATGGAATCTAAGAAAAAAAAATGTCATGAAGAGACTAGGGGTAGGATGGGAATAAAACACAGACCTACTAGAGCATGGACTTGAGGATATGGGGAGGGGGAAGGGTAAGCTGTGACGAAGTGAGAGAGTGGCATGGACATATATACACTACCAAACGTAGGGTGGATAGCTAGTGGGAAGCAGCCGCATAGCACAGGGAGATCAGCTCGGTGCTTTGTGACCACCTAGATGGGTGGGATAGGGAGGGTGGGAGGGAGGGAGACGCAAGAGCGAGGAGACATGGAAACATATGTATATGTATGGCTGATTCACTTTGTTGTAGAGCAGAAACTAACACACCATTGTAAAGCAACTGTACTCCAATAAAGATGTTAAACAAAAAAAAAGATAATGCGTTCTCAAATCTGAGAACGCATTCCAATGTAAAAATGTTCTTGCTCTCTCTCTGAAGCGTTGTCCTACTGTTCAGGCTTAAGCAAGGCAGGTTTCTTCCCGTTTGATAGCTGGGGGATGTTAGAGTAAAGCTGTCCAGCTAATTTTGTATAAAATGATTTTTTAAAATCCTGGTGAATGGACGTCCCTGGTGGCACAGTGGTTAAGAATCTGCCTGCCAATGCAGGAGACACAGGTTTGATCCCTGGTCCGGGAAGATCCCACATGCCATGGAGCAACTAAGCCCGTGCGCCACGACTACTGAGCCTGTGCTCTAGAGCCCGCGAGCCACAACTACTGAAGCTTGCGCGCCTGGAGCCCGTGCTCCGCAACAGGAGGAGCCACCGCAATGAGAAGCCTGTGCACCGCAAGGAAGAGTAGTTCCCGCTCGCTGCAACCAGAGAAAAGCCTGCATACAGCAACAAAGACCCAATGCAGCCAAAAATAAATAAATAAATAAATTTATTAAAAAAAAAATCCTCATGACCTTTTTCTGCCCTCAAATAACTTTAAGAACAGTTGAACATAAAAACTTCAAACTTTACATATTCATGGCTCTCTGAGGAATACAATCACTGTTAGCTTGAAAAAAAGCTGAGTATTTTTTTTAGTTGGAAAGCTCTGATATTACATGTTTGCACATGCTTGGTACGTTACTCTTAGTCTGCTGATGAAAATTGATATGAGACTTTTATAGCATATGTGTAGATGCTGGTTTTTTACTTTATTTACCATGTCTTAGAACTTACAAAGCCATATGGAATTTATGCTGTAACCTTTACATTGAAGTTCAAACTTTACATCTGTTCAGCAATATAAAAACAGAGATCCTACCACGACATTGCAGAAGTCATATAGATAATCTTACGAAGGTGACTCCAAGAACTGGTCTCAGTTATGTTCATACCCCATCAAAGTAGGTCTGAGGGTTCTGGGGCTCCATGGGAAAGGGTTTTTTTGGAAGGCTTCATAAGAGATTTTCACACAGATTCCGGATAGAGTCCTACAAAGACTGCTGATTGCTAGTGTGGTCAGGCTTCTGACACTTGGAGTTTAAAAATAACTTTCATCAGAGTTCTATTTAAAACATGGAAGGTAGTTAATTCTTCACTGCCTCATATATAACCCCCTGAATGTTTGGCCACCGCCCAAAATGCAAGCCCTTTGTATCGTCTTCTCCTCTGGTTTGAGGTCCATAATATTACACATTCTCTTTTCCCCATCCATCTCCCAAATGTTGTACTCTGGTCTCTGGAATCTCTTCTATCATAAGCAAACCCTCCTGTACCCTAAGCCTCTTTCCAGAAGTCTTCCTCTATTTACTCAAAGAGATGCTACTCCTTCTTACTACATCCCTTATGGTTGCTGGCAGTGTTATTTTCCTGGTACTCTCCATCCCTGTAAACATCTTTGTAATACCAAAGTAATAAAAGAATATAAAAGTAAAAACTATACTTAACCCCCAACCACGAGATAAACATGGTTGCATTTTTGAGTATATCCTTCAGAACATGGGTAGTGATAATATTATGTGTATTTTTTCGCCACATAACAATATACTGTGAGTTTCTTTTAAGATTTTTACTGTGAATTATTTCAAATATATAGAGAAAAACATAAGGAACTCTTGCATATCCACTAGCTGCTTTTATGAGTTTTAATAGACAATCTACTAGTTATCTTCTGCTTATCACTCCAGGTTCATTCTTTACCTTTATGCAACCCTGCAGAGGGCCCCAGGAGGCTGGTCAGTCTGGACTGATCCACTGCCTTGTTCTCTGGCTTCCACCTGGTTTGGCTCATGGGCGGAACCTGCAGGGGGAGATGGAAGTGTGGGAGGTGGGTGAGGTCAGGACTTTTATTCCCTCCACTCTCCAGCTCTATCCCGGCTGCTTGTTGGCTGAATCCTTTTACTGAAAGCCCTGGTTCCTATATGACAGTCATCTCCACCTAGCTCCTCTCTCTCTGGGTTCTGATAATCTCTTCACACCTAGGGTTGAGACAGCTTTCTGCTGTGATTAGTCCCAGGATACTGTGCTATCCCTTGGCGGCTTCCTCAAATGCTGTACACAGCTGTTATGGGTTCAGTTATGTCCTTCCAAAATTCTTATGTTGAACTCCTAACCCCCAGGGCCTCAAAATGTGATCTTATTTGGAGATTGGATCTTTACAGAGAGAATCAAATTAAAGTGAGGTCATCAGGGTGGGCCCTGATCCAATATGACTGGTGTCCTTGTAAAAAGGAGAAATTTGGACACAGAGACAGACACACAGAGAGAAGAAGATGTGAAGACACAGGGTGTAGAGGGCCATCGACAAGTCAAGGAGACAGGCCTGGAACAGACCCTCCCCGCACAGTCCTCAGAGGAAATCAACCTTGCCGACACCTTGATTTTGGACTTCCAGCCTTCAGAACTGTATAAACAATAAAATTCTGTTGTTCAAGCCCTCCTGTCTGTGGTACTCTGTAACAGTGGCCCTAGCAAACAAATACAGCACCTTTATAAACAGTCCTTTCATTAACATTTAATTATCCAGTTTGAGAGTGATATCTATTTCCTGTTAGAACTGGACTGATCTAGATCTATAATCTATCAATCTATGCTTTATTTGCTTCAGATTTTTTTTTCTTCTGTTAAGGAATTGAACAGTGGGGATTCATGAACTGCTTTCATGTCAATACACGTTTGCTCAACACTCTGAACATATTTAGGGAGCCTGATCTGCAGTACTCCTCTTACACTGGCCCACGTCTAGACTATTTCCACCCACATGGAGGTAGGACGCCTCTGGACCTGTCTGTCCCTCCAGGGTGCTGTGATTCATTGGCTCCTTTGACCAAAATCACCTGTGGAATCACCTGTGGAATCACTTGGTAACAGTGCTGTTTCTGTGCATTATGAATGTTTTAATCACCCCCAAAATTAGACCAAGCAATTGTTGGCTTACTGACAACCAGCACACCTGTTTGTGGAAGTCTCTTTTATTATAAAGAGGCAATATATTTGTCTTAGCATTTCACCTCAGGCCTTTTAATTTCCAAATTGTTATGTCCTTATTTGTCTCCAGTAATTCATTAAATCCATTTTTTTTTTTTAAAGGAACACCACTAAAGAAGAGGAAACTTTTGGTGTTCCTGAATTTTTTTTTTTAACATCTTTATTGGAGTATAATTGCTTTACAATGGTGTGTTAGTTTCTGCTGTATAACAAAGTGAATCAGTTATACATATACACATGTTCCCATTTCTCTTCCCTCCTGCGTCTCCCTCCCTCCCATCCTCACTATCCCAGTTCCTGATTTTTAAAAAGGGAACAAAAATGCAAAAAGCTTGGGACTTCCCTGGTGGTGCAGTGGTTAAGAATCCGCCTTCCAATGCAGGGGACACGGGTTCGATCCCTGGTCAGAGAACTAGATCCCACATGCATGTCACAGCTAAGAGTTCGCATGCCACAACTAAGGAGCCTGTGAGCCGCAACTAAGGAGCACATGTGCCACAACTAAGTAGCACGTGTGCTGCAACTAAAGGAGCTGGCGAGCCACAACTAAGGAGCCCGCCTGCTGCAACTAAGACCTAAATAAATAAATAAAATAAATTTTAAAAAATGCAAAGTGCTTTTCACTGGAAATAACGTATTAAAACAAATAAAACTCTTCTCTGCCAAATTAAATTTTAACACTGTTGTAAGTAGTGAAATCAAGTTTCATGCTCACTTGCCTACCTTAGGTAATCAGCAAAGCAGTTCTTTTGAACAGAACTAACTGAAGAAGAATGAGCAGTTCAGGAAAAAAGAAATTTAACAGCCTTGGGGGAAATATAACTGGAAATTGAAAATTCAGTCCACATTACGTTTTGAGCTACTGAATGTGATTTGACTATATGGAAGAGTGGCCTGGTAAGTCCCTCCAACCACCGTCCATCTTAAAACATGGCACTGAAAGCAATGCTTGCCACTTAGGTTAGTATTTCACTGTGGCTTTCAAGATAATATGCTGTCCATTTTTTAAATAACATTTAACATGTTCATCTCCCTTTGACTGAGCACTTACAGCAAAATTATTAGTGCTTATGGCTTGCTGCAGACAGTATTTATGCTGTTTCTAGAAGCCACTTTTATCTGTTGGAAAAAAAAAAAATCCCACCGCAGGATTTCCAACCTTTTAGGCTAACGTCTGACTCTATTAGCTCCTGAAGAGAAGAACCATAAATAATCTTCTCATTTTACATTCTATGCTTTTAGCTCAAGCATTAATCACAGAGGTTTTTTTTCTTTGCCTCATGAGAAAAACCAGTCTTACAGTTTGAAAATTTGGTTTACAAAATATGGTTTGTAGGGTAGGCAGGAGCGGGGGTTGGACATAGAAAGAAGGAGTCTTTGCTCGGCTTTATGAGGAAAAAAAACCTTGGGACAAATGGGCCTTTTTCCTTCCAGCACCAAATAATATCTCAGAGAGCTCCCTAGTAATACATTTGGGGGAGGGGAATCATATTAACTCTTTCAGGTCAGAAGGGTGCTATTTATTCATCACAGTAATAATGCGGTCAAGTCACCCTGGGGCCCTGAGCAGCATATGTGGCTCTGGAAGAGCTCAGTGTTTAAACCTGTCGCACAGGGTAACACTAGAACAAGATTAAGGCTGGTTAACCTTGTTTCTCTAAAATTCACATGCATACAATTTAATTATTATTATTGTTGTTCTTCTTGTCATTGAAGTGACAGGTGTTCTCAGATATATTTTATTCAGTAAACAGCCAGTTCCTTTTTCTTACAAGGTGATCGTGGGAGAGCAGTTTTTAACACAATTCTATATTTTTCTCCTTTTTTTTTTTTTTCCAAAAGACACTACATCATCCTTAGGAGTTAGCCTGGCAGGGCTCAATGGTGCTAGCTCTGGTTCAGCCATTAATTCCCTACGTCATTTGCTCTTGAACTAGGTTTATGCTAGGTCTGTAACATTTCTGAGCCTTGAAAATCGCTTGTTTGATTTGATTTTACCTACTGACAAAATTTACCTTTTGATTTTGTTAATGCTTCCATATTATTTCTGATATGACTTAGGTTAGCTCAGACTTTTAAGGAACAATTTCAATTGACTTGGATTAATAGCAGTAATAATTTACTAAATGGCAGTGTCATTCATCCTTAAATATATATCTGTTCTTAAAGTCTCCAATTTCTGTAACAGCTGTAAGTGGGAATAAAATGACTAAACTACCACATACAAATTTTTCCTATGCTTCTCAAAACTGCTTTAACAAACAACACACCATATATTTTTTTCTACTTTTCATGAATCTGGAAGAACTTTATCACACTGTTTTAACTTCAGTATCTTTTTTATCTCATTCTGTACACCATTAAGCAGCTAGTCTCTCATAATTTAAATATTTTTGTCCCCAAGAGACTCAACTTAATTGATAAGTAAAGTAAAACATTCTTTCCATTAAGGAATAGTGTTATTTTTTCTTTTCTAATAGCATGAACTATAGACTCCCACACTTCCTCTTTGCCTTGGCTACTTGGGTGCTTAGACCAAAAGGCTGTTCTCAGTTCTTAGAAACATTTTTTCTTTCTATTTCCCTCTCCTGATTCTGATTTTCTTTCTTTGTGTTTTAAAGCTTTAGTATAGATATCTTTTTTTTTTCGGTACGCGGGCCTCTCACTGTTGTGGCCTCTCCCGTTGCGGAGCACAGGCTCCGGACGCGCAGGCCCAGCAGCCATGGCTCACGGGCCCAGCCGCTCCGCGGCACGTGGGATCTTCCCGGACCGGGGCACGAACCCGCGTCCCCTGCATTGGCAGGCGGACTCTCAACCACTGTGCCACCAGGGAAGCCCTAGATATCTTTGTTATCCCGATCATTTTAAGAATGTGGTGGGCTACAGATAAAAACACTTTCTAGGTGTTTTTCATAAATCAGTAGATCAACAAGTGTTTATTGAGCAAATGGAATGTTGTAAAATCTATATCAAATGATCTGAGGAATGACTTGCTTTTCTAGTGCTTTGGTAGAAAGTTCCCTGGCATTTCGACATGCTAGGGAAGGGGACGGGAAATCCGCAAAAGTTAACATTCCTTGTCAGACTAATGGAATGAGGACTCAAAATTGCCTGAGACTGTAGATTAAGATTGGTGCTCACTGCCTACAGAATCCAATAGAGCCGGCTCTGCATATTCACGCGGGGATAGGTTCCAGGACTCCCTCAGATACCAAACTCTGAATTCGAAAGTTCCTTATATAAAATGGCCTAGTACAGTTGGCCCTCTAAATCCTTGGGTTCCACATCCCGGATTCCACCAAACTTGCACTGATTTTGTTCTAAATTGATCTGTGGTTGGTGGAATCCGCGGATGCGGAACCTACGGGTGGAAGGCCGGGTCGGGCAACTGTAATGTTGGTGCTGAAAGGGGGACCATAAAGGTCAGAGAGTCCCACGTCCTCATTTTGTACTGATTCCCAGTGACAGTGTTCAAAACATGCTACCTTAAAAAAATGGCACCTTGGCATATAAAATATTTTAAGCTGAAGAAATCTGAGAAACAGAAGATGCAGGAAGAATTCTCTGACCTCTCCATCTCCCCTGAAGCGGGTTTTGAGATCCTCATGTGAGACATGTCGCCCCTATTCCCAGAGGAAAGGACCATCCTTATCTCCCAAGACGGAGGGGCTGTGAGAGGAATTTGAAGATCAAGCCTTGCTGTTTCCCCAGTTTTCTACCTTTAGCTTGTATCCTTTTGTCCTATCAATTTTTCTACAAGGTTACACTCTTCATCAAACTTAGTTATAAAAGGGCTCAGGTTTAACCACTTCTTTGGATTTCCATTTCCCTATGAAGGCTCCTGTGTCATGTAAATCTTATAGTAAATAAATTTGTATGCTTTGCTCTTGTGAATCTGTCTTTTGTCCCTCCAATTTACAGGGCCCCAGCTGGAGAACCTATTATGGGTAGAGGAAGAGATTTTTCTACCCCTACACTATCTCCCCAGACATTTTTAACATACTTACTTTAAACTCTCCTCCTAATAGTTTTACTAAAATCAGTTCTTGGGTATAAAGGATCACCTTTGTCCTGTCTGCTGACTTTTCCTCAGGGTTTATTTTCTGGTGTGGTTTCTGATTTTTACTGTGAAGTTATTTCAGCCGGGGTTGCTCTGTTTTCTATGAAAGTCTCTTGAGCGTTAGGTTGTTGGAGTATTCCTACAGAATGGTTTTGCTTTTCCCCCTGACTGGGGACCTGTGGGTTCCACAGTGTCAAACCAGTTTATACGTTAATTTTTCATCCTTGAGGTCCCAGTATCATGCAAAGAGTGTGAATTCCAACCTCATTTCTGCACACGGCAAAGGCCTGGGTTTCGGATTTCTCTCCAGTGACTGTTTTTCTATTCATGGTAACAGCAAGTTTCCTTGCTGCTTCCTCAAATGGGTGGGCCAAGTTTTTCTAGGCTCCATTTCACAAGGGCCAGCCCTGTGTGAGTCCTGGCTTGACCTAGAGTCCTATACTCCTATCCTCACATAGGTGTTAATGTCACAAACTCCAGCTGTTAAGGCTTATATTCAACTCTGATTCCCCTGTGAGCATTTTGACTTAGTTACCATCCTAAATTTTGCTGCATTCCTAAGAGTTTCACTTCTTGATTTCAAGCTCATTTATGTCTTAACATAATAAAACATGAATACAGCATTCCTATGAGGTTGAAGTGGACGGATTTCTTCCATTGGCTCAGTCGTCAAATTGACTTAGAAAAGCAAATTTATTAATGGAGAATAAGGCCTAAAAAGACAGAAATATCTTGCAGGTGAGGAATATAGTGTTACAAAGCTAAGGTATACATCATGCCACAAATGCTCAGATTCTACTTTCTTCAAAACCTAAAATACCTAGATTTTTGCCTTGTATCCTCGGACCAAAAAACAAACAAACAAATAAAAACAAAACAAAACTCCCCAAAACAAAACAAAAAACACTATATCTTCCTTTTTTATTGGTTTTACTTTCAAAATGTCATATGTCATTACTTTGAGTATTGTATTTGAATTGAATGATAGAGGTGGTAGGAACACAGTGATGCCTTGGGAAATTACTTGCTGATACTATTTAATTGGGATCTTGGATGAGTTGGAGGAGAATTTGGAATAGGTGGCAATGATAAGGAATTTTAATGGTCAAAAATTTCTCATAATAAGAAGAAAGAAAGATGTAGCAACATAAAACTGACCCAGAAGTTTGAGAGGAAAGCCTAAAAGATCAGAACAGAATTTGGTGAGATGTTCACACAACCCATTAAGTGATAAGGAGAAAACAAAATTTAAGCTCTCTGGGTATGGACATGGGAAGTTCCAGCTGATTGGTGGGGGCAGGAAATCCCCACCAACATGGTAGGCAAGCAGGCACCTGGCCTGATAAACCTGGCTCAAGTTAGGATCATACAAAGCACCAGCAGGTCCCAAGATCTGGCCAGAGATTCTGAACTTCAGCTGCAGAACTAGCTGTCTCAAAGGGTGACTCTGCCCCACTCCACATATAAGTAGAGGAATAATCGGAGAATAAACTCAGTCTCATTGTAAGGAAAAATCAAGGGTGCTCCATATTGAAAATTCTTGGCCATGTGTTTTAGGAAGAGCAGAGAAGAATGGACTTTTGGAATTGGAAATGGGACTTATTTGAAACAGCGCTTTTTACTGGAATGAACATATAATTTGGAATTAATCAGGATTTGGTTCTGACTTCAGGTTTTCCACTTCTGGTTCTATATATTTGGGCTGGTCGTTTGACCTTCTTTTTTTTTTTTTTTTTTTTTTTTTGCTCCAGACGCGCAGCCTCAGCGGCCATGGCTCACGGGCCTAGCCGCTCCGTGCCACGTGGGATCTTCCCAGACTGGGGCACGAACCCGTGTCCCCTGCATCGGCAGGCGGACTCTCAACCACTGCGCCACCAGGAAAGTCCCTCGTTTGATCTTCTTGAAACTCACGTATTTCATAGGTGTTTCATTAGCAAAATGGGGATGATGCAAAATTGTTTCTGTGAGAATTAAATAAGGTACCTGGCACCAGTAGACTCTCAATAAATGGTACTTATTATTATTTGGATAAATACTTCATAAGAGGTGAGTGTCAATACTGAGGAAAGTTAAGAATGTGATGTCCTTAAAGAGATCATGATTGACCCTCAACTAAATTAGTCCCCCTCTTACATTCTCTCATAAAGCTCTGTATTTTCCCTTTATAGCATTCGCTGCTATTGGTAACTGTGCACTTATTATTTCTGTGACTGTTAACATAGCATTTGCAAACAGTGCTGAGTGAGGGAGATTGTGTGAGGGCTGGGAAGAACTCCATGTGTCCAACCAGGGCGGTTCCCGCTTGGATCTGCTAGTTGTTCTTTTGAGGGAGCAAGGGGCTCAATGAGACTGGATTTTCCAATTTTTCATATAACCCAGAATTCTGACTTTTTGTGGGAAATGTCCCGGCCTTAAAATGTAGGTAAATAATTCAATTGAAAAAAGACATGGTGTGGGCCAAACAAAATTCATTTGTGGGTCATGATACATCTGAAAGCTGCCAGTTTACAATTTCTGGTTTATATCTGTCTCCATGACCAGAGCTATGACTATGTTATGTTCACGACTGTTTGTGTAGTGCCTGGTTCAGGGGGGGCACATAGTGGGCACTAAATGTTAATTGAAAAGAAGAGAAAGAAGAAAGAAAGGAAGGAAGGGAGGAAGGGAGAAAGAAAGAAAGAGAAAGAAAGAAAGAAAAAGAGAAAGAAAGAAAAGATTACAACTGAATTTTTTTTTCCTTTCTGTAAAGAATTATGTTGGAAAAACTGCCAATATTGAGACTATTTTTAGGGTCTGGGCAAGTTGATAGATTTCATATTTAGGAGTTCTAAGTTAGTTAATATAAACTATAAGAAAGAAAAACCACTCACTACCTCTCTGTATTATTTTCAGGCAAAAAACAGAATTGTGAATTTTGTTGCTTTTATAACCAAATATTAATAAAAATGAAAATGTTTTGACTACTTCAGAAGCAAAATTTGCCATATATATCATATTGAACAAACGGTTGGTTTACATATTGTCAAACCAACTTTTGTCTACTGGGAAATAGACTTTAATCTCTGACATCAAGTTTTATTGTGTAATGAGCTCACCAAATATGCTGAACTGCGGATTTCCATGGTAGTATGATATGTGTACTGATTTGAACTCTGGAAGTCACGGCAGCTGTCATTTGGTGTAAAACAGGAAAAAAAGGGGGCTTTGGGGAGCTTAGATTTCTAGAGACAATGGAAGGTGGGGAAAACCTCAAACGCTAGAGTATTTAGAGACTGTCTAAATTGAAGTGGCTATCTTTGACATACTTGTAAATTTAAAGATTCCTAGAGATTTGTCTATGGGGACAGAAAATATGCATTGGTAACTAGAGTGGTCTGCTGACCAGATTACTGAATTGCAAAACTGAAGATCAACAAATGTTCCTAATAGATACTTATTGTGAATCCTGCACTACATTAGGCACCATAGCCCAAAAAGAAAGTATTAGGTGTGGTAGTGGAGGGGCCATCTCTACACTCAAGGAGTTTATAGCTTAGTTGAGGTGCCAAGACACATAACTGAGGAAGGATAAAAGACTCTATGATTAAGGGCTAAGCCATGCGTTAGACTGTAAGTGTAACAGGAAATTAGAGTAAAAATCACAGCAGGCTTCATACATTAGGCAAGACATCAGGTAGCGCTTCAAGAAAGTATCGTTATGATTTAGAGAAGGAAAGAATATGTATCGCTATCTTGAGCCTCTCTGCTTTTGAAAGTATGCTAATTTCTGTCTTGGGCTTTCCTTTAAAAAAAAAAAAAGTTGTTTCTTTGTCTACTATCAATTTACATATTTTAAATATTTTTTTCTCTGTCACATTTAACCATCAACAAGTCCTAGGGTTTCTTTATTCAAACTGGGTTTCTTACCAACAAAACCCTGGTTGAGGACTTTTCAACGTCATACATAGATTTTGATTTGTCTAAGTTCACTCAGCAAATGGGAAAGCCAAGAGTAGAACCCGAGTCCTGGGCTTTGTCTCTGACCTGGTATGGTATGGCCCACCTTCCACAATCTTAAAACATGCTCTACTGATGGGTTAAACAAACCACAGGACATCCTTCTGATACAGTACCATGCAGCCATCATAAATTATGATTTATACTTATATTTACTATTGTGGAAGTTGTTCACAGTGTATTGTTAAATAAAGAAAGCAATTAGTAAATATGATACCATCTTTGTAAATATATATCTTTATGTATATGTTTGCATGGGAAAGATCTGGCGATTTTATTTAAATCATTAACAGTAGTTGCTCTTTGTACTGAGATTTTACATAATTTAGATTTTTTTCTTTGTAATTTCTCAATTTTTTGACATTGATTATTTATTATTTGTGTAACTAATAAATGTTAACATCCTCTCCTTCAGAAACCATGAAGAGCTCCTTATTGCTTACACCAGTAATTAGAAAGATTAGAAACCCTGGTTGCATATTTTAATCACCTGGGTTATTTAAAAAAACAACAGGGCTCAGGTACTTCAAGCCGATTACATTAGGATCTCTAAAGGGTAGGGCCCTGGCTTTGGCTTTTTTGAAAAGCTTTTTAGGTGGTTCTAATGTGCAACCAGCATGACCTAGAAACACATTAGAACTGTAACATCTCAGGTCCTACCCCAGATCTACTGAGACAGAAACTCTGGGACTCGGGTCCAGTAAGGTCTGCCGAAGTTTGAGGACCACAGCGTATAGGCTGGGCTTGATCCTCACGCTTCTTCATCCAGCCTCGACCTCTCCAAACTTACTCTATTGCTTTCCAACCCACAACTTGCACTCCAACCAGGAGAGCTTACTGTGTGTCTCCTGAGCTTATGTAGCCAGGTCCATCTCTTCTCCCAGGCTCTTCACTCTTCCTGGCATGCCTGGTTGCTCTCCCTTTGAGCCACCCAAATTTTAGCCATTCTTCAAGGCCCAGCTCAGGTTTTCCAACCTCCGTGAAGCCTTTCTGCAGCTCTCTAGTCCTCCCACTACCACATCTCCCTCTTCTCTAATATTGACTTCTTCAATAAGTGTTTTGTTTTGTTTTTTAAACAGGGTTCATTATTCATTTAACAAAACATGCTTTTTAAAAATTAATTAATTTATTTATTTTTGGCTGTGTTGGGTCTTCGTTTCTGTGCAAGGGCTCTCTCTAGTTGCGGCAAGCAGGGGCCACTCTTCACTGCGATGCACGGGTCTCTCACTATCGCCGCCTCTCTTGTTGCGGAGCACAGGATCCAGACGCGCAGGCTCAGTAGTTGTGGCTCACAGGCCCAGTTGCTCCGCGGCATGTGGGATCCTCCACAGGATCCAGACGCGCAGGCTCAGTAGTTGTGGCTCACAGGCCCAGTCGCTCCGCGGCATGTGGGATCCTCCCAGACCAGGGCTCGAACCCGCGTCCCCTGCACTGGCAGGCAGATTCTCAACCACTGCACCACCAGGGAAGCCCTCAATACGTGTTTATTTTGTTCCCATTATTTGTTTTGTTGTTGTTGTTGTTGTTGTTTGCCTGTATTGCATGGCTTGCAGGATCTTAGTTCCCTGACCAGGGATTGGACCGTGGCCCCCAGCAGTGAAAGTGCTGGACCACCAAGGAATTCCCTCATTCCTATTATTTGTGAAGCATTGAGTAAAATTCAGAAGAACTATGTCAGGGTCCCTTTAAAGGGCTTTAACTTGTTTAAATATGGGATTAAAGGAAGGAAATCAGTTGTTGAAGGAGATGAGGTGACAGCTGATAGGATGAGAAGTTAGGACATGTGAGAAAGGTTGTTAGAAGAGCTGGGAGGCAGGGGCATTGGCAACCCGAACGTGGGTCACTCGCTCCAGATGACAGGTGAAGAGAGGAAAGGAAAAAGCTCTCCCAAGAACCATGTCTTTAAAGGAACACTTTTTTACTCCTATTTACAAAAGTAAGAGGCTTAGTGTAGGAAATTTGGAAAATATAGAAAAATGAACAAAAAAAAATCACTTGCGTTCCTACTATCTGAAGATAAACACTGATGTTAATTCTTTGCTCTATATCCTTTGTCTTTAAAAAATGACTCAATGTGAATAGCCATAGATAAAATATATTTTATGACAATATAATCATATTTAACATGCTATCTTGTAACCTGAAATTTTTACTTCAATTTTTAAGTAAATACGATTTCACATATTTTCATGTCAATTTTTAATGATCATATTTTTCAGTGGTCATGGACTACTTCACAATTTAGCCAATCCTTCTGTTGTTGGATTTTTCTCCCCCATTTGATCATTTTTCTACATGTGGGTTCCATTTGTTCTCTTAAAATTCTCCTTTAAAATGCTCAAGCAGGGCTTCCCTGGTGGCACAGTGGTTGAGAGTCTGTCTGCCAATGCGGGGCACACAGGTTCGTGCCCCGGTCCGGGAAGATCCCACATGTTGCGGAGCGGCTGGGCCCGTGAGCCATGGCCGCTGAGCCTGTGCTCCGCAACGGGAGAGGCCACAGCAGCGAGAGGTCCGCGTACTGCAAAAAAAAAGAAATCCTGGGAAGAACTGAGATTGGCCTGGCTTTCATCAGGTGCACATCCTGGACTGTTCCACTGTGGCCAGGTGGGCAGGGTCCTTTAAATGTGATGCCACAAAAACAAATAAATAAATAAATAAGTGATGCCATGCTTCCTCCATTATAGCCATGGGGGATATCTGAGGCCAAGACCATTGGGACTTGAGTCACGACCGTGGCTGAGATCACCCAGTGAGTGTACAGAAAGAAAAGAAGAAAGGGAGGACAGAACCCCCTGTGCCCCGCAACGGGAGAGGCCACAGCAGCGAGAGGTCCGCGTACTGCAAAAAAAAAAAAAAAAAAAAAAAAAAAAATGCTCAAGCTTTAGCATACTTTTAGAAAACAATTGTATAATTGCTTGGAAATCCACCTCTTTCTCTTCTATTACCCTTCTACAGATTTTGATCATCTTTCTGAGAAATTTCCTCAATGTTAGTTTTCAACTCTTCCATTGAATTTTTAGTTTCTGATAACGTATTTATAACTTCTAAAAACTTTCTTTTTCCTGATATTTCATCTTTTTAGAATATTCTATTCTTGTTTTGTGCTACAATATTTTATCTCTCTGAGGGTTTTTATTTGTGTTGTTTTTTAAAACTTTCTTCTAGCCTATATAGTTTCTTTTTCCCCCAAGTTGCTATTTTCTGTTTGTTGCTTTGGTGTCTGTGAAGTTAGAGGGAAGAGTACACAAGACCACCCTCACTTCTGATACCAATTGCAAATTCAAGGGTTCCTGAGACCACCCTTAGGTCTGATGACTCACTAAAAGGACTCACAGAACTGAAAGCTATGGTTTGGGACGAGGAAGGATGAGAGGGTGTGGGATGATGAACCTCTGATTCCTGGACGGCTACAGGGTCCTCCGTGGTATGGAACTGCAGTTCTACTGCCGTCAGTTACTGGAGGTAAAAGTTAACGATGGAATTTAGAAATGATGAATCCAACTCCAAGGAGCTAGCTTACTGGATGCATAAAGAAATGCAAAATAACAAGAAACAAGCTAACTATACAATCCCTTGGTTATTATTCTCTGAAACAGCTAAAATGAAGTTAAAGGAGAATATTAGGGCAGATCCTGACACGGGGGCAAGCTTGGACTCTGAGCTACAGCTGCTAGCCTCTGGGTCATTACCAAAGCGAAAAGTTATGCTGAAATAACAGATAGTGAAGAAGGTTAGAGTGATACGTAAGAGAATGGGGAAAGAGAGAAGGGAGAGTTAAAGAACTCATCCCAGGGGACTTCCCTGGTGGTCCAGTGGCTAAGACTCCACGCTCCCAGTGCAGGGGGCCCGGGTTCAATCTCTGGTCAGGGAATTAGGGCCCACATGCATGCTGCAACTAAGAGTTTACATGCCACAACTAAAGATCCCACACGCAGCATCGAAGTTCCTGCATGCCACCACTAAGACCTGACACAGCCAAATAAATAAATATTTAAAAAAAAAAAAAAAAAAAAGAACTTACCCCAGCAGGATAGAACTCTTTAAATGGTGATTAGGAAATGGGATGAATAGGGACTTCCCTGGTAGCGCAGTGGTTAAGAATCTGCCTGCCATTGCAGGGGACACGGGTTCGAGCCTGGGTCCAGGATGATCACACATGCCGCAGAGCAACTAAGCGCATGCGCCACAACTACTGAGCCTGCACTCTAGAGCCTGCGAGCCACAACTACTGAGCCCGTGTGCCACAAGTACTGAAGCCCATGCGCCTAGAGCCCGTGTTCCACAACAAGAGAAGCCACCGCGATGAGAAAAGCCCGTGTACCGCAACGAAGAGTAGCCCCCGTTCGCCACAACTAGAGAAAGCCTGTGCGCAGCAATGAAGACCCAACACAGCCAAAAATAAATAAATTTACAACAACAAAAAGAAATGGGATGAATAAAGTGGAACTGATATGGTCAAAACAAAGGTCTTACTGCAGCACTCTTGGAACTTGGGTGGGTTGATGAGAATCCCTGAAGGTCCCCCAACTCTGCAAGGGTTCTAAACAAGTCTGTTCTATATATCCTAGTTTTGAGAAATTTAAAAAGCCAGAAAACAAACAAACAAACAAAAAGCCAGAAGACAAAGATGACAAACAGAAATCTGATCTCCAACCCCCCACATTGATAATCAAGATAAGGATTGACAGGGGGGCCTGGGTCTCTTGGCCTGACCCCTGTCTGAAGACTCAAAGCCATGTGCAAGTGAGAGGGTAGAATGGTCAGAGGGTGGAGAAGGGACTTTCCTAGGATTACTGGACATGGGAGCCCAATGCACTGTGATTCCAGAATCTGTCCGTAAAGTCCTAACAGGGCTACACTGAGATTGGGAGGATGTGGGAATGCAGTGGTTGACAGGATCAAGGTAAAAATCTGGATGAAAACTGGAATGATTGCACAGTTTCCAGAAAATTGGAATGTTTGTGTCTCCTTTACCTGAATGTACTATGGGGATAAATATTGTGTCTGGCTGAGGAACATGTCTCCTATTTAGTATTGTAAAACAAAAGTCATGTAAATCTGCCCTTCAGCCAATATTGATTTGACATGCTCAGTGGAAACCAACAAGATTGCCCAAGCCCACATAGGTTGTTAATTTGAAACAATATAGAATATCTGGTGGACAGAAAGTTTATTACTTTAATTAATGCCCTGTTAGAAGCCTGAGTGCTGGCTCAGAAAAATTCTCTATACAATAGCCCTGTGTGAAGCGCAGACTGAGGCTTATGGTAAAAGCCAGTGATCACCACCCAGCAGTGACCACTGGGAGTTTGGACCATAAAATTCCCATTTGAGAGATTACTAGCTTACTCTCAAACTTTAATTGAAACTGCCTCTATGACCACAGGAGATAAAATAATCTTGAAACCTGAAATACCCCAAATGTCTTGGGTGATGTTGAAGAAACATTCTGGGTTTAACCCTGGTTCTCCAGTGGTTAAGACTCCGCACTTCCACTGCAGGGTGCACGGGTTCGATCCCTGGTTGGGGAACTGGATCCCGCATGCTGCGTGACAAAAAAATTAAAAAAAAACAAAACCCAAACAAAACAAAAAAACATTCTAATGGGGGAGGGCCGTACCCAGAAGAATTTCATAATAGAATGGAAAGGGTCTGTACAGGGTCATGTTATCATGGGAATGCTAGGTACTCATTGTTTTGCTGTAAAAAAAAAAAGCCTTGACAAAAAAACCAGAGGAGTGGCCTGTATAGTAAAGAATTTAATTTTGCTCTAAAAATGTTCTGGCCTTTGCCTTAGGCTTCTGGGAGGTAATCTCTTAGCTCTTGGAATGTCAGGCTGATAGGATTGTTTTTGTTTGCCTGGGGGCTTTGAGCCACGCCAACAGCATGATTTAGAGTGGGTGCTTTGGGTCATGTCAAAACTCTGGAAGGACAGGGTGAGCTTCCCTGGTTGGCAATAGTCTGCTCATTGCCACATATCATTCCTGGATGACACGGGGAGAGGACAACTAGAAAACTCTGTGTTTGGACTCTGCCCTATGCACTTCCTCTCTTGGCTGATTTTAATCTGTATCCTTTAGCTGCAGTAGACCATAACTGTGCATATAACAGCTTTCAGCATGTTCTGTGAGTCCTTCTAGGGAATTAAAAAAAGCCTAAAGGTGGTCTTGGGGAACCTCCAAATTTACAGTTGATGTCAGAAGTGAGGGTGGTCCTCTGAACGGTTCCCTGTAACTGTACAGTGTCTTTCATATTAGAGGGTTTCCTTGGATACCTGTTGATACTTGAGTGTCAGCTCCCACTTAAGCATGGATGGTTAAAAATCTGTATGTGGTACCTACACATGGACCGCACTTCACATTAGGCTGGCTGCTCAGTGGGAAACCTCCACGTAGATGTTTGCTCTTGGACTGGTCACATTCTATAGAGAAGACTGTCAAATACTGCTTGAGGGAGGTGCTGATTGTCAATGTACTGCAAGCCCAGGAGAAAGAAAGGTGGTGTCTCAGCATCCAGTATGCATATGCTAATGAATCCCTCCATTTTCCTTTGCTTTCAATTATTCCTTGGTGCCCCCCAGTCCCAAGCCCCTTGCCTTTTCCCCTTTTGTGGGGATGAGGCAGTAGCTTGATTGTTTATAGCTGGCAAGGGAAATGAAGGTCTAATTGCTTCTCAGACAGACTTTCAAGTCTTTTATTCTCCTTCCCTGCCTCACCCCTGCCTCCATTTCAGCTACATTTCTAGCAGTGTCTGATGCCACCAATTCCCAAGCCTTTTGGGGCTTCTCGGCTGTAAATCCAGCTGTGTCTTGACTTTCTTCACTGTCAGTTTAGGATGTAGTTTTTTCAGGGTGCTAAATCATTTGTCGCTTAATAATCTGCTTTCTGGCTTTCACAGTTTTCATGCTTTGTTTTCTCTCCTATTCTTTCTTTTTCTGGCAGTTGGTTTTTTATTTATTTAAACCCTTTGGGTGAACTGGGTCACATCTATTGGTTCAGTAGGTTCTGAGATAGGATTTCATTTGATTTTGCCTAAGATTTTTAACACTGGGACCAGAAGCAAACACTCTCAAAACTGGAAGGGATGTGGGAGATCATATAAGGGACTTGCCCCCTCCCTTCCCACAAGGTGAAGTCATGGCCTTGAGAGGGGAAAAGACTAGCTTAATATCTCCCAGCCAGCGAGGGGCAGGGCTGGGACTGGCTTCCGGATCTGGTGATTCCTAGGCTACCAGTTCTTGCTACTATGTCCACCATCTTCCTAGGGACAAGAAGGAAGCCCCAAAACAGAGCTCAGCCCGAGGTTTTCAAATGAAGGTCCATAGAGATGTGTTGGGGTTCTGGATACGTTTGGCTTAAATTTCATTTTAAAGTAGATTTAAAGCACTAATGTTTATATTTTGCCCTTTTTTTTACCAATAAAACACTACTTTTATTGGATTAAAAATCCCTATACTGTCATTTTAGCATGATTTTAGGAGAGAATAGACATAAATGCAAAGGTTCAATTCTTCCATCTTTGCCCAGAAGTCAGGACTTTGTTTTCTGTATCTTTCTTGGCTTCCACGATGATGCAAGGTGACAGCAAGGACATAGAAGATACATAATGGTGTTGCTGACTAACTTCTCAGGAAATAAAATAAAGGTGGTCTAGTAAAACAACTCCTTATTTTTTAGCTAGGTGGGTGATACAGTTTTACATTTTATCCTTGGTAATGTGTTTATGCTGCTTGATCACTCCTAACATAATGGAAAAATGGGGAAAAAAACAAAGTATCGGGGGAAGAAATAACAGAAGGATGAAAGGCTACAAAAACAATGAAGAGAAAACAGAAGTGAGAAGACGCCCTTCCTCTGGCTTTCAGCTCCAATCCGCCCCCACCCCAATTTTCTTTTTGCGCTTGAGGAGCATAATCCAATTAAGAATTCATTTCAATGCTTAGTAATAAAAAGAGAAAAAGAATCACCTGCTTTTAAACTTCATAATAGGTCTTTAAAGAGAATTAAGGTCTCATATTATTGATTAAAAAGACTTAAGAGAGGGCTTCCCTGGTGGCGCAGTGGTTGCGCGTCCGCCTGCCGATGCAGGGGAACTGGGTTCGCGCCCCCGTCTGGGAGGATCCCACGTGCCGCGGAGCGGCTGGGCCCGTGAGCCATGGCCGCTGGGCCTGTGTGTCCGGACCACAAAAAAAAAAAAAAAAAAAAAAAAAAAAAGACTTAAGAGATAGTGGCATGCCTCAAGTACATTGTTATGTCTTAAGAAATACAATAATTACATGGAAGGTGTAGACCTTGTTTGGACTGTGGTTTGAGCAAACCAACTATAAAATGCCATTTTTGAGCCAAATCAGGATATTTGATTTTGGTCTGGGTATTAGATGACATTAATTTTGTTTGTATGGCTGATAATATTGTGGTTATGCATATACAGAAATGCCCTAATTTATACAGGTGCATGAAGACATGCTATATGAGAATTACTTGAAAATATTAAGATATTACTGCAAGCGGACTTCCCTGGTGGCACAGTGGTTAAGAATCCGCCTGCCAATGCAGGGGACACAGGTTCGAGCCCTGGTCCAGGAAGATCCCACGTGCCGCGTGAGCCTGTGCTCTAGAGCCCATGCTTGGCAACAAGAAAAGCCACCGCAATTAGAAGCCCGCGTACCACAACAAAGAGTAGCTCCCGCTTGCTGCAACTAGAGAAAGCCTGCATCCAGCAATGAAGACCCAATGCAGCCAAAATATATATATATATATACACATCTCTAAGACAATGATTTAGCTCTAATCCATTATTAAAAAATAAAAAGATATTACTGCAAGCAAAGTCAAGGAAAAGAATGCAAAAAGGTGTAGGTGAAACAAGTAGGCAAAATGGCACTTCAAGTACGGCACGTGGATTTGGGGAGGAGCTTATTATGTTACTCTGTAGGCAACCCTTCATAATAAAAAGTTTAAAATGACATTTAGAATTTCGTAAGTTAACTATGGCTGCTACCCTTGAAAAGATTTGACTGTGCATGCCGTTAATCAAAACACAAAAGGGGGACTTCCCTGGTGGCGCAATGGCTAAGAATCCGCCTGCCGATGCAGGGGACACAGGTTTGAGCCCTGGTCCGGGAAGATCCCACATGCCGCGGAGCAACTAGGCCCGTGCACAACAACTACTGAGCCTGTGCTCTAGAGCCCGCGACACACAACTACTGAAGCCCGCGTGCCAGAACCCGTGCTCCGCAACAAGAGAAGCCACTGCAATGAAAAGCCCGTGCACCGCAAAGAAGAGTAGCCGCCTCTCGCCGCAACTAGAGAAAGCCCACGCGCAGCAATGAAGACCCAACGCAGCCAAAAATAAATAAATAAACGAAATAAATTTATTTAAAAAAAACAAAAAAGGGTAAAAAAAGAGGGAATGAAAATTTTTCGTCAAAACAGCAAATGAGGTCATGGATGCTGACTCCATTTGGGAAAGGAAGCTCTGGAACACATGGAAAATGTGTAGAAACAAAATGAGACTAATAATACTAACAGTAAAAATAGTAGCTAAGACTCATAATAAATAGGCTTAGCTATCTTGCTGCTATTATCAATAATATAGAATAACTGCAAGATATTACTTCTCCTTAAAGAGCAATTGTAAAGTTTTTTAAAAGGTGATTTTTAAAAAATTTATACTTGCTACTCTATATCAGGCACTAACTATATTTATCTCACTTATATGATCCCAACAAGCATGTGAGTTAGACACTGTTAATGTCACCTTTTTACATATGTGGAAACTGAGGTACAGAAATCTTTAGTGACTTGCCCAAGTCCCCATGCCTGGGAAATGGCAAGCAAGGATTCTCGTCCTGCCTGAAGACCATATCATTTACCTTTAAAATCCTGACCAAGAGAAAAAAAAATTTTTGGAATGCACAAAACCATGGCTATTTTGACCAAGGAGATTTCTGTTCAATGTTTTATAGATATAATTTATGGTACATTGAAAAAGTAAAACTGCACCTGCAGCCCAACTGCTGTGCACGTAGTTTCTGGAAATTTGTAGGATGACTGTGTTCAGAGACACCTCTAGCAGTTGTGATTTGATTTCTCCCAGGTGGAAAATATGTCCTTTCTCACACAGTAGTGACTGCCAGGTAAACTCAGTGTCCTTTTGCTGCCCAAAGGAGACTCCTGGGAGAAGAGGAGAGGCTGGCTGCAACTACAACATCTGACACCAGCTGGCTCCCCTAAACATAGGGCTTCTGCTACATTTTAACACTTTTTTTTTTTTTTTTTTTTTTTTTTTAGTCCATGGCAACAGAACCATTACAGAAATTAGCTGCTTTAAAGTAAGACAGCAGTGGATGAGACAATTGGAAAATGAAATCTATTTGGGAAAGTAGAAGCATCCTATAAATGAGCTTTTCTGTTCATCCTGAAGTGTTCTGTCCATTGCACTTATGTGGGCCTATAGTTAACGAAGCTCTTTTCGCATAAAAAAGCAGCAAATGCTCTTTTGAAAAAAAAAAAAAAAAAAAAAGGAAAGAAACATTAGTGATTTTTTTAAATGCTGAATCCTAGGTGTAGAGGGCTTAAAAGTGACTCGGGTATGTACTTCATGCCTGTGCTTTCAACTCTGACTTTTGCATGAGCAGGAAGAGAAAGAACCAATCTTGTTGCTATAAAAGATGTCCTCACCCACGGTGCATGTCATAGGCTTCACTAGGCGGCATTTGAATTGTGAATATTGCAGTTGTAGAAAGAAGAATGAAAATAAAAACAAGGAATGAGGAAGATGGAGGAAGATTATAGGTTGTGTCCATGCAGTTTATGGCAAAGGAAAGCAGTGGCGTCTGGCTCAGGACAGGGGTATGTGCAGGGGATAGCTGCAGGTAGTAATTGAAATTTATATAGACTTTGGCTAAACTGTGACCACCACCCACATTATCCCCCTAGTCTCCCAGGTCAGACATCATACCATTAAGTGTGATACAATCGCTCTCACAACAGGGGCTACTAGTTAGAGAGAACTCCAAGATGGTTACTGAAATGCTTGATGAAAACAAAGGACAAAAAGACCACCTCCATGCTCAGAAAGAAAAAACAGAATTGGTTTGCTGCAGGGCCTCTGGACATACCATGTGACAATGTAAGGGGCGTATCCCCCTCACAGACCCTCCAGGTCAGGATCCACATGGTGCAGAATAGAGAGAGCATTGATGAGAATATGTGTCAGTGACTATATTTATCATGACACAGATTTTCTTCCTTTTGCAGAGACATAGGTACATTCTGTACCGCTACTAGTGTAATCATAATCAATAAAAATGATCATTTAAAAATGATCATTTAGGGACTTCCCTGGTGGCGCAGTGGTTAAGAATCCGCCTGCCAATGCAGGGGACACGGGTTCGAGCCCTAGTCCGGGAAGATCCCACATGCTGCGGAGCAACTAAGCCCGTGAGCCACAACTACTGAGCCCTCGTGCCACAACTACTGAAGCCCGCGTGCCTAGAGCCCGTGCTCCGCAACAAAGAAAAGCCACCGCAATGAGAAGCCCGCGCACCGCAACAAAGAGTAGCCCCCACTCGCCACAACTAGAGAAAGCCAGCAACGACCCAACACAGCCAAAAATAAATAAATAAATAAATTTATTTAAAAAAAAAAAAATGATCATTTACTGAGTGATTACTATGAGCTGACACATGACCTGGGGAAGACGTGAATCCCCAAAGGTATGGATGCTGCTCAGACCAAAATAACAGAGGCCCACTATAACATTACCATCCTCATTCAACAGAAAAAGAATCTGAGGCTCAAGGGGTTAACTTACCCAAGGTCACGCAGCTGGTAGGTGAGGAATCCCTGTCTTGACACCTCATACTTTGTGGACTGTGAGTGGACATATCCAGGTGGCACAATTCTGGGAACCATGTCCTTTGAACGCATTTGTGTAGGATATAATAATTTTATCACAGTTACATAGGAACATAACAAAGGTATTCTGAAACTTTGTTTCGCTGCTCCTTTCAGGGTGTTTCTGGGTTCCCAGGCTCTGGTGCATTTTTCATTGCAGTTATTGTATTCCTCATCTCTGTTTGGTTGTCCTTTATATTTTCTAACTCTTTGTTAAAAACTTTTAATCTCTCACTCTTTGCATCCATTCTTCTCCGGAGTTCTTTGATCACCTTTACGATCACTACCTGACCCCTTTCTCAGGTAGATTGCCTGTCTCCACTTCACTTAGCTCTTCTTGCTGGGTTTTATCTTGTTCCTTCATCTGCAAGGTGTTCCTCTGTTGCCTCATTTTGCCTAAATTGCTGTTTGTTTTTTTTTTAACTTTTTTTTTTTTTTTTCGGCCGCACTGCGCAGCTTGCAGGATCTTAGTTCCCCGACCAGGGATCGAACCAGGGCCCTCGGCAGTGAAAGCATGGTGTCCCAAACACTGGACTGCCAGGTAACTCCCAACTCTGTATTTTTATGTATGTGGCAGGTTAGGTACATTTCCCGACCTTGGAGAAGTGGCCTTTGGTAGCAGACGTCCCATGTTTCCCCACAGCGCACTCCCCTCTTGTCACCTGACTCATATGCTCTAGGGGTCCCCCTAAGAGGGCTGCATGGGTCCTTTTTTGCGGCGGGCTGACCATGAGGGCGGTCTGGTAGGCTTGGTTGGCCCCGGGTCTGGTTAGATGCCGGGCCGTTCCTTGCGAGGAGGCTGCCGGCCGCTGCTCGGCGGGCCCAGGGCATGAAGCGGCTGACGGCGGACCCCAGGGGGCCTCAGGGCTAGTGCGGCCTCACTGGTGGGTCTGGGCTTTTGGGTGGACCCAGGTCCTGGGGTTAGTGCCGGCTTACTGGAGGGCAGAGCCGGGTTGTGGAGTCTGGCTGCAGGGCCCAGGGCTCCCAGAGCTGGTGTCGGATTTCTGGGTGGGTGGGGGAAGCAGCCGGTTCCTGACCCAGTCGCTTACGAAGTCCAGGCTGTCCCGAAGCTTGTGTAGCCTGCTGGTGGTGAGTCAGGGTCTGACCTTGCTGGTGGGCCGACTGGGTCCGCAGGCTGTGGATTTGCCACCTCTGGCGTCTGCCCGCGCGGGGGAGGTTGGTGGGAGGCTAGAGGAGGCTCCCTTGGGCGGGGCCGAGCGCAGGGGATTCTGGGACTGGTCCCGACCGCTGGTGGGCGGAGCTGGTCCTGGGTCCTCTGGTGGGCAGGGCCCTGTGCTCTGGGCGTCTTAAAGCAGCCTGACCGCTGAGGAGTGGGCCCGTGTCCTATCCTGAGGCGCCGCTTGGCCTGAGGCGTCCAGGCACTGGCGCCTGCAGGCTGTTAGGCCTGAGCTAATAAGCTAGAGGGAGGATTCCACAACGGCAGGCTTGCCAGCACTGGGGTCCGAGAAGGCCGCCGCCAGTGTCTGTGTCCCCAGCGTCAGCTGCTGTTGCCTTCTGCCTCGCCGGGAGACTCTAAGACCAGCAGGTAGGTCTGACCCAGGCTCCTGTCAAATTACTGCTTCTCTCCTGGGTCCCAGAACGTGTGAGATTTTATATGCGCCCTTTAAGAGTGGCGCCTCTATTTCCCACGGCCCTCTGAGTCTGCCCAAAAGTAAGCCCTGCTGGCCTGCAAGGCCAGATGCTCTGAGGTCTCATCACTCCTAGTGCAGGACCTCCAGGCTTGGAAGTCCAGCATGTGATTCAGAACTCTCACTCCTTTGGGAGAACCTTTGCAACGTTATTATTCTCCAGTGTGTAGGTCGCCCACCTGGGAGTATGGGACTTGAATATATTGTAAGTCTGCCCCCTCCGACTGTTACCAAATTGGTTGCCTGGACTCGCGCAGGGGTTCTAGCCTGGGCTAAGACTCCTTGTCTTGGCCAGGGTGGTTCTTTTTCTTCTTCTTTTTAAAAAAAATTTTGGCTGCACTGTGCGGCCTGTGGGATCTTAGTTCCCCAACCAGGGATCGAACCTGCGTCCCCTGCAGTGGAAGCATGGAGCCTTAACCAGGGGGCCTCAGGGCTAGTGCGGCCTCACTGGTGGGTCTGGGCTTTTGGGTGGACCCAGGTCCTGGGGTTAGTGCCGGCTTACTGGAGGGCAGAGCCGGGTTGTGGAGTCTGGCTGCAGGGCCCAGGGCTCCCAGAGCTGGTGTCGGATTTCTGGGTGGGTGGGGGAAGCAGCCGGTTCCTGACCCAGTCGCTTACGAAGTCCAGGCTGTCCCGAAGCTTGTGTAGCCTGCTGGTGGTGAGTCAGGGTCTGACCTTGCTGGTGGGCCGACTGGGTCCGCAGGCTGTGGATTTGCCACCTCTGGCGTCTGCCCGCGCGGGGGAGGTTGGTGGGAGGCTAGAGGAGGCTCCCTTGGGCGGGGCCGAGCGCAGGGGATTCTGGGACTGGTCCCGACCGCTGGTGGGCGGAGCTGGTCCTGGGTCCTCTGGTGGGCAGGGCCCTGTGCTCTGGGCGTCTTAAAGCAGCCTGACCGCTGAGGAGTGGGCCCGTGTCCTATCCTGAGGCGCCGCTTGGCCTGAGGCGTCCAGGCACTGGCGCCTGCAGGCTGTTAGGCCTGAGCTAATAAGCTAGAGGGAGGATTCCACAACGGCAGGCTTGCCAGCACTGGGGTCCGAGAAGGCCGCCGCCAGTGTCTGTGTCCCCAGCGTCAGCTGCTGTTGCCTTCTGCCTCGCCGGGAGACTCTAAGACCAGCAGGTAGGTCTGACCCAGGCTCCTGTCAAATTACTGCTTCTCTCCTGGGTCCCAGAACGTGTGAGATTTTATATGCGCCCTTTAAGAGTGGCGCCTCTATTTCCCACGGCCCTCTGAGTCTGCCCAAAAGTAAGCCCTGCTGGCCTGCAAGGCCAGATGCTCTGAGGTCTCATCACTCCTAGTGCAGGACCTCCAGGCTTGGAAGTCCAGCATGTGATTCAGAACTCTCACTCCTTTGGGAGAACCTTTGCAACGTTATTATTCTCCAGTGTGTAGGTCGCCCACCTGGGAGTATGGGACTTGAATATATTGTAAGTCTGCCCCCTCCGACTGTTACCAAATTGGTTGCCTGGACTCGCGCAGGGGTTCTAGCCTGGGCTAAGACTCCTTGTCTTGGCCAGGGTGGTTCTTTTTCTTCTTCTTTTTAAAAAAAATTTTGGCTGCACTGTGCGGCCTGTGGGATCTTAGTTCCCCAACCAGGGATCGAACCTGCGTCCCCTGCAGTGGAAGCATGGAGCCTTAACCCCTGGACTGCCAGGGAAGGCCCCGGTTCTTTTTCTTCTTGAATTTGCACAGCCAGTAACACAACTGATGTTGAGACTGGAACAGCACAAGATTTAGTAAGATTTAGGCTACGGAGTCAAATCCCACAGCCCTGTTCTCAGATATGTCATGAACATTCCTCCCTCCCTCTACTCAATTCCCTCTCTTTTACCTAGACTCTCCTATATATATGGTGTCTCCACCAGAGTCAGTTTGAGAAATTGATTTGGAAACTAAGTTCCCACTTCTCCAGTCTTTGGCCATTTACTAAATCTTGTGCTAAATCTTCCCTTTAATCTTTCCTTAGTGCACACCTGTGTTGGGTTAACAGTGTATTTAATAAATGATTTAGCGTTGGGCTTTATTTATTGGCTGTTAATTATCAGCATATTATCAGTTACTGATGTAAGCTTGTGCGAGGAGAAAAAATATCTTGTTACTCATATTAACAGTATTGCTTCTATAATCATATAGATTAGTCCAATAATTACACTAGGAGTTGATTTATTTATTGCTGGGATTATAACACAGTTTTATTGTTGAGCTTGAACGCTTTCTTAATTGATGGCTGCTCTTAGGCCAACTATGGTATGTGTGTATTTATTTTACTCTCTAGTCAAGGTTGTATCCATTTCTAAAAAGCTGTACCTTTTTAGACTAACAAATATACATTGGAACTTTGTGTGGTTCTTGGTATTGTTTAATGTTGAACTAAGATTCTTTTCTTGGACAACCAGCTATCACCAGGCTCGTTGGGCTTTTCACCTCTACTTACAAGTCGTCTCGCTATTTTGCCACATAGATGAGTTCGTTCTGGGTACTGCTCGTAAGTAGCTCGTCTGGTTTCGGGTAGCTTAGCTTAAGGTCTCTTTGCTAAGTTATTACTAGTTAAGTCATTATGCAAAAGGTACAAGGGGTAAGCTTTGCTTTTTTTTACTTTTAGTATATCTTTCATCTTTCCCTTACGGTACTTTCTCTATAGCACCACTGGTACTTTAGATTTCTATCTCCTATGCTTTGAATGTGTGGTGAATGCTTTGTTTGATTAATTTGTGATAGCAGTGGTTGAGGGGTGTGGGCTAGATTTAGTTCAAGATGTACACGAGTTGTGGAATCTTCTAGGTGTAAACTAGATGCTTTGTTTAAGCTATATCTTGTTTTATCCAAGCACACTTTCCAGTATGCTTACCTTGTTACGACTTGTCTCCTCTTGTGTGGTTGCTCAGCAGGGGTTAATGAACTGAGGCTTCGCTGTGGTACTTGAGGAGGGTGACGCGCGGTGTGGGCGTGCTTCATGGCCTTATTCAATTAAGCACTCTGCTCTTAATTTACTACTAAATCCTCCTTTAGTTTTTAGGTTTCATAAAAACTTTCGTGGGGTATAAGGGTGTTCTATGGTGTAGAAAATGTAGCCCATTTCTTCCCATCCCATGGGTTACACCTTGACCTAACATTTTTACGTAGGGTAGTTATGCTTACTCTCTTTCCTTTTTAGGGTTTGCTGAAGATGGCGGTATATAGACTGAAGTAGCAAGGGTTGGTGAGGTTGATTGGGGTTTATCGGTTACAGAACAGGCTCCTCTAGGGGGGTATGAAGCACCGCCAAGTCCTTTGAATTTTAGGCTATTGCTAGTAGTACTCTGGCGAATAGTCTTGTTTTGTGACTATTTAGGTTTACGGCTGAGCATAGTGGGGTATCTAATCCCAGTTTGGGCCTTAGCTGTCGTGCAGTAGATTATATTAAAGTCACTTTTCGTGGTTTAGCTTGGTTTTAACTATGGCTTTTTACAGCTTAGTCAAGGCTTGACTTTATTTTGTGTAACTCTTTAACACTCTTTACACCGTATGCCTATTAGCTTGGGTCAATCGTATGACCTCGGTGGCTGGCACGAAATTTACCAACCCTAATCAACATGACTTAGTCAAACTTTCGTTCATGGCTTAATTTTTATCACTGCTGTGTCCCGTGGGGGTGTGGCTAAGCAAGGTGTTGTGAGCTGCTAGTGAAGCGTGCTTGATACCAGCTCCCTTTGATCTTCGTGACTTGGAGTGCATTTTCACTGGGCTGTAGATGCTTGCATGTG
>NC_041224.1:19138017-19139243 GCF_002837175.3 Physeter macrocephalus
TATTCGTTATACTACAAAGACTCTTCATTTTAAGAGCTTGTTCTCGATAAGGCTAGCTATTGGCATTAGGACTAGGATTAAGAGAAAGTACAGAATGGATGCTAGTTGGCCTACGGTTACGTATGGGTGTTCCACGGGTTGGCCTCCGATTCATGTTAGGGTTAGTAGGTCTACGATTAGTACTCAGAACAGGAGTTGGCTGAACGGTCGGAATATCATGCTTCGTTGTTTAGCTGTGTGAAGTATTGGGATGAATGCTAGGATTAGGATGGAGAGCAGTAGGGCTAGGACGCCTCCTAGTTTGTTGGGGACGGATCGTAGAATAGCGTACGCGAATAGGAACTATCACTGTGGTTTAATGTGTGCTGGAGTGCTTAGTGGATTTGCTGGGGTATAATTGTCGGGGTCTCCTAGTTGGTCAGGTGCAAATAGGGTTAGTAAGAGTAGGGTTAGGATTAATAGTAAGGCACCTAAAATGTCTTTAATTGTGTAGTAGGGGTGAAATGGGATTTTATCTATGTTGGAGGGGATTCCTGTGGGGTTGTTGGGTCCTGTTTCGTGGAGAAATAGGAGGTGGACTATTGCTAGTGCTAGGATGATGAAGGGGAGGATGAAGTGGAAAGCGAAGAAGCGTGTTAGCGTTGCTTTATCTACAGAAAAGCCACCTCAAATTCATTCTACTAGGGTGGTGCCGATGTAGGGGATTGCTGATAGAAGGTTGGTGATGACGGTTGCGCCTCAGAATGATATTTGTCCTCAGGGTAGGACGTAGCCTACGAATGCGGTGGCGTTTACTGTAATTAGTAGGATTACTCCAATGTTTCATGTTTCTTGGAAGGCATAGGAGCCGTAGTATAGGCCACGTCCTATATGGGCGTAAAGGCAAATGAAGAATATGGAGGCCCCGTTTGCGTGCAGATATCGGATAATTCAGCCGTAGTTAACGTCCCGGCAGATGTGTGCGACTGATGAGAAGGCGGTTGTTGTATCTGGTGTGTAGTGTATTGCTAGGAATAGGCCTGTTAGGATTTGTATGATCAGGCAGAGTCCGAGTAGAGAGCCAAAGTTCCATCATGAGGAGATGTTTGATGAGGTGGGGAGGTCGACGAATGTGTTGTTGATGATTTTTATTAATGGGTGTGTCTTTCGAATGTTGGTCATTAGCGTTCTTGTAGTTGAATAACAACGATGATTTTTCATGTCATTGGTCATGGTTTGAGTCCATG
>NC_041224.1:19139863-19142491 GCF_002837175.3 Physeter macrocephalus
ATGTATAGGGAGTACAGGGCGGTGATTACGATGTTTGTTCCTATTAGAATGATGGTGAAATTTGATCATGAGAATGCTGATATGACTACGAGTAGTTCTCCGATTAAGTTGATTGTGGGGGGTAGGGCGAGGTTTGTTAGGCTTGCTAGTAGTCACCAGGTCGCTATTAGTGGGAGGAAGATTTGTAGGCCTTGAGCTAAGATCATAGTTCGGCTATGAATTCGTTAGTAGTTTGAATTTGCTAGGCAGAATAATATGGAGGATGTGAGACCGTGGGCGATTATTAAGGCGGTAGCCTTACTCTCTTACACTCTACCAGAGACTCCATCTCTGGGTAGATAGTGTCAGAATTGAGTTGAATTATAGGACACCCAGCTGGTGTCTGAGAATTCCTCGTTGGTGGGGGAACCTCCCCGTTGTACACATCAGGACTGGGTTTAGAACACATTAAAGATCCTCTCAACATGCCCTGTAACAGGAGTGATAACTCAGCTAGTATCAAAATATGTGATTTCTAACCAGCTTTGTGTCCATGGCCAAGTTACTTTGTCTTCCTTGAATATTTATATTCTCATCTTCAAATAGGCAATAAATACATCTGTCCCTTAAAGATTGGCATATTGACCAAATAAGAAAATATTTGTGAATAAAAAGCATCTTGCAGAAATGTATGGTACATTGAAAAAAATTTTTGATTTTCATTCTTTTGAAATAAGTGCCGACTAGGCAGAAAATAGCAAAGTAACACTTCATGTGTTTGGTATCATTGGAAGATTCATAAAAGTGAATTTTCTGGGTTGGCTAACCCCTTGAAATGTCAATGTAAGAAAATTATACTCTGCATAACTGACCATACACTAAGTGAATATGTCCCAAATGTTCATGGGGTCACTTTATCCCTCTCCTCCTACCCCTTGGAGCCAATTACCAATTAAGTTGTATTCAAATTTGTAATTTTGCATTATTGTGAGGTTTTACTATACACGGTCTTCTGTGTTCTTTACTTGAATATGCTGAAAATAATAAAAACGTCTGGGGTCTTGGTTATCATAAATTCAGTTGGGATATGATACAGGAGGTTCTGTCCCTACAGGTTGTTAAGATTTGTTGGATTATTGAATTTGCTTTTTATAGGTTTTCTGACTCTTCCTTTCTGCCAGGCTTTCTATGGTCAGTTTAGCTTTTGTCAGAGAACTGAGAACCAGTAGTTGTTTTGCTTGCCTTCTAGATGCTCCTTTTAATCTGCTATGGGTGGGTTAGAAAGCCAGTAAATCAAGCTTATTAGAATTCCATGTGCTTCCCAGGCCAGGAGCCAAGGGGAAAAGAAGGTTATTTTATTTTATATATTTATTAAAAAAAATTTTTCGGCTGTGCCATGTGGCATGTGGGATCTCAGTTCCCCAACCAGGGATGGAACCCGCGGCCCCTGCATTGGCAGCGTGGAGTTTTAACCACTGGACCACCAGGAAAGTCCCGAGAAGGTTATTCTAAAAGGTTATAAAACAAATAAAAAAGAAAATAGAAACAACCTAATAAGATAATATTCTGATGTCTCCATCCTCACCTGTGTAGTTGTGGGAATCCCAGCTTCATTCACATCCTTCCCTTTGAACTCAAAAAGGAAAGAAATTTTCAGTTACCATCCATACTTCCTTCTTTATTCACCAGGCCATGAGCTCTTGCCTCGCGTGTGGCTAATGCCATGCCCTGGCCATTGCGGAAGTCCTCTTGCGTGTCCCACTCCCTTTACAATGTCACTTTGCTACTCCCTTCCTCAAGATTAGAGTCTACTACCCACCCCGACCCCCCCCCCTTTTTTTTTTTTTGGTTGCACTGCGCAGCACATGGGATCTTAGTTCCCTCACCAGGAATCAAACCCACCCACATCCCCTGCATTGGAAACACAGTCTTAACTATTAGACCACCAGGGAAGGCCCTCTCTCTTTTTTTAAATTGAAGTATAGTTGAATTACAATATTGTGTTAGTTTCAGGTGTACAGCAAAGTGAGTCAGTTACATATGTGTATATATTTTCAGATTATTTTCCCTTATAAGGTATTACAAACTATTCAATATTGTTCCCTGCGTTATATAGTAAATCCTTGTTGTTTACCTATTTTATATATTGGTGAAGAGATTGTTGGCGGTAACAAGGATTAGTATGGTAATAAGGAAGAGGAGTAAGTATTTAAAGAATTGGTTGATGTGGGGGTCGGAGTGTATATATCATATTGAGAATTCTATGATGGATCATGTGATGAATAGTGCTACGGGCATAAATATGAGTGAAAAGTAGTCTATCTTGAAACTGAGTGTTAGTTTGAGGGTTTGGATAGTAATTCAGTGTCAGTTTGAAATGAGTGCTTCTTGGTTTGTGTGAAGATATATCGTTATTGGGACTAGGCTAGTGATGAAAGCGCAGAGAACGATGTTTTTTACATAGGTTTGATACTTGTTGCTTTTGTGGAGGTCTGTGTTGGATGTGATGATTGGGGTAATTAAGATCAGTAGTGTGAGTAGGGTGAAGGAAGCAAATAGATTTATTACTTTTATTTGGAGTTGCACCAATTTTTTGGCTCCTAAGGCCAATGGATAACTTCTATCCTTTAAAAGCTTGAAAAAGCCATA
>NC_041224.1:19142914-19163207 GCF_002837175.3 Physeter macrocephalus
CCGCACCTTTTTTTTTTTTTGGTTGCACTGCGCAGCACATGGGATCTTAGTTCCCTCACCAGGAATCAAACCCACCCACATCCCCTGCATTGGAAACACAGTCTTAACTATTAGACCACCAGGGAAGGCCCTCTCTCTTTTTTTAAATTGAAGTATAGTTGAATTACAATATTGTGTTAGTTTCAGGTGTACAGCAAAGTGAGTCAGTTACATATGTGTATATATTTTCAGATTATTTTCCCTTATAAGGTATTACAAACTATTCAATATTGTTCCCTGCGTTATATAGTAAATCCTTGTTGTTTACCTATTTTATATATTGGTGTGTATCTGTTAATCCCCTACTCCTAATTTAACCCTCCCCCATCTCCCTTTCCCCTTTGGTAACATAAGTTTCTTTTCTATGTCTGTGAGTCTGTTTTGTATATAAATTTATTTGTATTATTTTTTAGATTCCACATATAAGTGATACCATATAATATTTGCCTTTCTCTGTCTGACTTACTTCACTCAGTATGATATTCTCTAGGTCCATCCATGTTGCTGCAAATAGCAGTATTTCATTCTTTTTTACAGCTGAGTAATATTCCATTGTATATATACCACATCTACTTTATCCATTCATCTGTCCATGGACACTTAGGTTGTTGCTTCCATGTCTTGGGTATTGTAAATAGTGCTGCTATGAACATTGGGGTGCATGTATCTTTGAATTAGAGTTTTCATCTTTTTTGGATATATGCCCAGGAGTGGGATTGCTGGATCATATGGAAGCTCTATTTTTAGTTTTTTTCTCTTCTTTTTTTAAAAAAACTATTATTTATTTATTTATTTATTTATTTATTTATTGGCTGTGCTGCGCGGCTTGTGGGATCTTAGTTCCCCGACCAGGGATCGAACTCCGGCCCTCAGCAGTCAAAGCGCAGAGTTGTAACCACTGGGCCGCCAGGGAATTCCCCATTTTTAGTTTTTAAAGGAATCTCCATACTGTTTTCCACACTGGCTATACCAGTTTACATTCCCACCAACAGTTACTACCCCATCTCTTGTATCCAGGCTGCTTTGTGACTTGCTTTGACTAGCAAAATGTGGTGGAAGTGACATTGTGTGACCTCTGAGGCTAGACGTTATGGGGCCTTGCAGCTTTGCTTTTCCTCTCAACACTGTTGCCTTGTGAACAAACATGGGCTGGCCTCTTTGAGGACAAGAGACTACACAGGGAGAGAGGCACAGCTGTCTCAGCTGAAGCCTCAGACACATGAGTGAGAACATCCGGACCAGCCAGTGCCAGCCAGCCATCCTCTAAGGCATCAACTGACTGCAGCTTCACCAGTCACACTACCCAAGACCAGGAGATAAACTGTCCAGCTGATCCCAGCCCAAATTACAGAATGGTGAGCAAATAAACTGTGTGTTGTTTGAAGTCACTACGTTTTGGGATGATTTGTTATGGAGCAAAGGATAACTCGAAGAGGAAGATAAGAAAATACTTCATTCCCATCAGCCTCCAGGGATGTGTTTGTGTTACATCCCAGAGCGCTGCCTGGAGTTGTCTTCGTTTCACACAGAGTAAGTGGTACAGATTTTGTTTCACTTGCTCTTCTGTTTTACTCTGTTGTCCCTAGGGCGCTGGCTCTTCTTATCAGGAGTGCCCCTTGCTGCCACCCAGCCCTCATGCTCATCAGAGCCTCCACCTGACTTTCCCCACCTGAGCTGTAACTGGAGTGCTAACGGGGCTCCCGCTCCCCTGTAGCTGCGGAGTCTTACTCTGATGGCTGTGGATAGATCTCAACAGATCCTTAGAAACACGGAGGACCAGAGTACCCAGACACTGGTTAATTAGTCAAATAGATCCAGTTTCTCTCTGTACTCTGGGACTCTTTTCCATTTACCGAAAGCAAGAAAAAATTGACAAAGGGTAAAGCCCAAGTGGTTCTATTTTGAGCAAGATGTTTTATCGTCTCTTTTTTTGGACTGTTCAGAGGCCTTTTTGGATTGTCAGGATACTTGGCTATACTCTGATTAGCTAAGGTTCCTTGATAAGTGATGACTTCCAGATAAATAGTTTTCTGTGTAAGAAGGGTCTATTTTTAAAAAATAAATTTATTTATTTATTTATGGCTGCACTGGGTCTTCATTGCTGCGTGCGGGCTTCCTCTAGTTGCGGCGAGCGGGGTCTACTCTTTGTTGCGGTGCGCGGGCTTCTCATTGCGGTGGCTTCTCTTGTTGCAGAGCACGGGCTCTAGGCGCACGGGCTTCAGTAGTTGTGGCTCATGGGCTCTAGAGCACAGGCTCAGTAGTTGTGGCGTACGGGGGGTTAGTGGCTCCGCGGCATGTGGGATCTTCCTGGACCAGGGCTCGAACCCGTGTCCCCGGCATTGGCAGGCGGATTCTTAACCACTGCACCACCAGGGAAGTCCCAGAAGGGCCTATTTTAAAACTAGAATTTCTTGTGTTCTCGCCACTCCACAATGGAGGGTTTAGCTGAATGAGATTTTATCACTAGCATAACTATATAGAAAATGGATTCCTCAGAGAAAACTTGTATGCCCTGGTTTCAAAGTGGGAATAAAAATGATATGAATTTTAATCTCTTATTCACTGTCCTAACTGTAAATTTGCCACCAAAATATTAGGCAGGGAATGACATAATTTCAGCTAATAATAAAACAAAAAGTTATTTTTCTTTTATTATTGAGATGGTAATAAAAAATTGTAAAGAACAGTTTGAAAAAACAAATAGTAAACAATTTAAAAAAGGAAATCACTTAATCTTACTTCCAGAGATAGTCATTGTTCATGTTTTTTTTTTTTTTTGCGGTACGCGGGCCTCTCACTGTTGTGGCCTCTCCCGTTGCGGAGCACAGGCTCAGCGGCCATGGCTCACGGCCCTAGCCGCTCCGCGGCATGTGGGATCTTCCCGGACCAGGGCACGAACCCGTGTACCCTGCAACGGCAGGCGGACTCTCAACCACTGCACCACCAGGGAAGCCCTGTTCATGTTTTTTACTGTGTCCTTCCAGACTTTCTGAGTGTACACACTCACTGATGAGTGTCCTCGAAAGATAGACTGCAAGTTTTTTTGCTCCCTTCAACTTGTATTTTACTCCAATCATTCGATTAAAAAGTCACCAAAGCTGGAACTGTCTATTTCACTTTAGACAATTAGGTAATTTTTATGGTGGTTGACTTACCATGCTTTGGGGAGGAGGGTAAAATGTGACCTGTAAGACCAGAAATTTAACTGTCTGAGCTCCATCATTCTGTGATGATGCCTGCACACCAAGAAAACACATGTCCATTCATGGAAGCCAGGGGCACACAAAAGGACAGGCCCGTTGGTCAAGTCAACAAACAGCCCATCAGTTGACTATGCTTTCCCTCTTCCAACTGTAGACCATGTGGATATTGGGTGTGTTCCCAAAGAGGTGGTGATTACTCCCAGAGACCTATGTTTACTCCGCCTGGGTTGAGTGTGCTTCAAGGCATTCACAGTTTATTGGAATCTGAAATGAAATGAGGAAAGCAAGTGAGCCGCTGTAACAAACAGGTGGCTTTCATTAAATAGAACCATTAATCTTGTCCTGATTATTTACCAGACTGTGTTAGATTTCAATGTATCCTTAATCTATTGATGGGCTATCACCACAGAATATGTCACTGAAGTAAAATAATGGCTGATGTGTTAATGAAAACCATCAGGGAGACCAGAAGCCTCCCCTCCATAGAATGAGGACAATGAAGAATCTATTTAGGAAGAAAGAAAGAATACTGATATTAATCAGATTGAACTACCTCTTTGGAGCTGTGTTTAGGATAGTGGAACAAAAGCACAAAGCTGTGTAAAGACCTGTTGAATTATAGGAGCACTTCTAATTAAGCACTTCACAATGAAAATCTGAGTTTTACAAAAGCAATTTTAAAGGGATGGTTCTTTATTTTACAGATGATTCACAATATAGTTAACAATACTGTATTGTATGCTTAAAAACTTGCTACGAGGGTAGATCTTATATTAAGTGTTCTTATCACTAATAACAGTACTAAAAATAACGATAAATAAGAGGGCAGGAGAAAACTTCCAGAGGTGATGGATAGGTTTATGACATTGATTATGATGATGGTTTCATGAGTGTATACTTATCTCCAAACTCATCAAGTTGTGCACATTAAGTATGTGTAGCTTTTTATATGTGAAACATACCTCAATAAAGTGGTTTAAAAATAATAAAATTTAAGAACAACACACAAAAAGATTCACAATAGAATTTTTTTTTTTTTGATGTTGGGGGGTAGGAGTTTATTTATTTATTTATTTATTTTTGCTGTGTTGGGTCTTCGTTTCTGTGCGAGGGCTTTCTCCAGTTGTGGCAAGTGGGGGCCACTCCTCATTGTGGTGCCCAGGCCTCCCACTATCGCGGCCTCTTTTGTTGCGGAGCACAGGCTCCGGACGCGCAGGCTCAGTAGTTGTGGCTCCACGGCATGTGGGATCCTCCCAGACCAGGGCTCGAACCCATGTCCCCTGCATTAGCAGGCAGACTCCCAACCACTGCGCCACCAGGGAGGCCCCACAATAGAATTTTTAAAAAGATTAATCATCTAGTAAATTTAACATAGCATTTTCATTTTAAAATTCTGTCTGTTTTTTTTAAAAATTATTTATTTGTTTATTTATTTATTTTGTGGTACGCGGGCCTCTCACTGCTGTGGCCTCTCCCGTTGCGGAGCACAGGCCCAGCGGCCATGGCTCACGGGCCCAGCCGCTCCGCATGTGGGATCCTCCCGGACCGGGGCACGAGCCCGCGTCCCCTGCATCGGCAGGCGGACTCTCAACCACTGCGCCACCAGGGAAGCCCCACAATAGAATTTTTTAAAAGATTAATCATCCAGTAAATTTAACATTGCATTTTCATTTTAAAATTCTGTCTGTAGAGACCCGTGAGACGCGAGTAGAAGCAGCGTATGGGGTAGGGGCGGCAAGGGGAAAGGATTAGCCATGTCACCTTTGATCAGAAAGGTGATCAGCACCACGAAAGCCCCAGCAGCCATTGGTCCCTACAGTCAGGCTGTGTTAGTCGACAGGACCATTTACATTTCAGGACAGCTAGGCATGGATCCTGCAAGTGGACAGCTTGTGCCAGGAGGGGTGGCAGAAGAGGCTAAACAAGCTCTTACAAACATGGGTGAAATTCTGAAAGCAGCAGGCTGTGACTTCACAAATGTGGTAAATATAACTGTTTTGCTGGCTGACATAAACGACTTCAATACTGTTGATGACATCTACAAACAATATTTCCAGAGTAGTTTTCCTGCAAGAGCTGCTTACCAGGTTGCTGCTTTGCCCAAAGGAGGCCGTGTTGAGATTGAAGCAGTAGCTGTCCAAGGACCTCTCATGACAGCATCACTCTAAGTGGGCCCAGTGTTATTTAGTCTGGAGTTTTAATAATGTTTTTAAATTAACATCTTAATTTTTACAGTATTTGTTGGAAAGTGTAAGGTTGACTGAAATATCTGAAGTTATTATGGAAATACCATATAATAAGGGGAACTGAACGTGAGTTGAAGATTAGTGATGAATCTAGTTACTGATGTTATAAATTACACTTCTATAACACTCATATTACTGGATGTGGGAAAAGAGACACACATTACATAGTTACTCAGAAAAATAAAAGTAAAGGGAGATAGCATATAGGAAAGATGAGTTACTATTCCTGAGAAATAATAAAGAGCATACCTAATTCAATTAAACTATTAATTTAATGATGTGAACTATTTAGTTCTCATGTCAGATACATGATTCTGCTTTTACTTGAGTAAAATTAAAGCATTTAAGTTTGAATGGTAGAGGTAAAGGAGAAGAAACTGGACCAAATTTTATATAGATATTATTTTTCTAATGGAAATAAAATAGCATGCAGATTTTTAAAAAATAAAATAAAATAAAATTCTGTCTGTAACATACTGGCAACATACCTAAAGTATAAAATTAAAAAATATGGGGCTTCCCTGGTGGCGCAGTGGTTGGGAATCTGCCTGCCAATGCAGGGGGCACGGGTTCGAGCCCTGGTCTGGGAAGATCCCACACGCGCGGAGCAACTAAGCCCGTGAGCCACAACTACTGAGCCTGTGCTCCGCAACGGGAGAGACCGCGACAGTGAGAGACCTGTGCACCGCGATGAAGAGTGGCCCCCACTCGCCGCAACTGGAGAAAGCCCTCGCACAGAAACGAAGACCCAACACAGCCAACAATAAATAAATAAATAAATAAATTGTAAAAATACTTTATTAAAAAAAATATGATACACGAAGTTTACAATGGAGGAAACAGGTGGGGGTGTGAAGCCCTTCCGTTTTATCTGTTGGGTTTAGAGCAACTTTTACACACTGATTAACAAAGGAGAAATCACACTTCAGCTGTATTTCTTCTCTAATTTCCATAATGTATATGGAATTTGAAGGGACTTAGTGAAACCTTTTTACTAAGTAATCAAGGTAACTGAACCCAGAGAAACTAAGAGATTGCCTAAATCCGTCAACCAGTGAATGGCAGGTTCTCAGAATGGTCAGAAACACAAGTTCTGGCATTTGACTGCCAAGTTCAAGTCCTGGCTTCTCAGGAAGCTACGTATCCTTGGGCAACTTGTTTCATTTCTCTGGATCTAGGTTTTCTTATCAGTAAAGTACAAGCTGAGTTTACCTACTGCAGAGGGTGGCTGTGAGAATTGATACTCCATGTGGCACACTTGGCGTTATTTGAAGTAAGCATTCAGTAAGTGTTAGCCACTATGGCTGCGGTATTGTCAATAATAAAAACCAGGACGAGAACTCAACTTTCCTGACCCCCCTACAGGGTCTTTTCCTTTATACCAGTAATCACAGATGATATTAAAATGTTTATCACGGCCTGGGTATCAACTGGTCAGAATGAACCCATACCACCAAGATGGCAGCCTTTGTGTTCCCTTCCTGGCAGGAAATCTCACAGGAACACAGGACAATGGATGGCTCTACATTTCTTGGAATGGATGTGTGGATGCCCTTTGTATTACTTTAGGGAGGCATTAATGACTGTAGAATAAGAATCACTTGTAGTGGGGCTGTCACAGACTGTGACACCTCAAATAAACCACACAGCCTCTCTGTAGCTCACACTTAATACTCAAACACTATGCAAAGTTGTTATGGGGATCAGCAAGAATCAGAAATGTAGAAGCCCGGGGGCTTCCCTGGTGGCGCAGTGGTTGAGAGTCCGCCTGCCGATGCGGGGGACACGGGTTCGTGCCCCGGTCCGGGAAGATCCCACATTCCCACATGCCGTGGAGCGGCTGGGCCCGTGAGCCATGGCCGCTGAGCCTGCGCGTCTGGAGCCTGTGCTCCGCAACGGTAGAGGCCACAGCAGTGAGAGGCCAGCGTACCGCCAAAAAAAAAAGAAATGTAAAAGCCCTTTGAAAAAGGGTAAACCATTACACAAATGCAGGAGATTTGTGAAATACCTAAACCTTCAAGAAAACAGGTTCAAGGGGGAAATCAGCTAAGATCTGTATACCTCTTCCACTTTGTAACAGTTTACACTAAACCTGTCTATGAGATTTAAAATGTCACATTCTATTTCTTCATTTTTACATTGGCCAAGGCAATCAAAATGAAAGGTTTTCTGTACTTCTCTTCAGAAAGTGGATTTCTTCCTATTAACCAGGAACGATAAATTGGTAATCATTTCTCTGAAATTTTGCTTTTTTCTGTAATGTAATGCACTATTTTATAATAGCTTAGGTTAATGAAAATATCACAAATTACATCTATTAACTAGAAACTCTGTGTTCTTTAGTAAGTTTTTTCTTATGCTTGACCTAAACTTCTTTCACATGTGAGTAATGAATGTCTAAACCCATTTAAGGTTGGTAAACACTGCTTTAAACCATATTATGGAGTTGGTAATTTTTAAATGTCACAGCAGCGTGGCAAAGTTATAACTGGTGCTAAACATCTATTTTAAATTTATGACATTTGTGCCTCTTCAGTAACACTTTGGCCTTTTTCCTCTTCTGACTTAACTTCCTTTCTGTTTCTTATTCTCTTTATAGATTGTTTCAATCTGTCTCACTTCTGAGACAACATTTCTGAGATTGGGACACCATTTGGGATCCTTTACTTACCCACATCTTGTGTACAAATGCTTCTACAGACGTTTACACGAACACACAATCACACAGAGCTAATCACATGAGGACTCAGCTCCAGCCTCTAATCACATGTGTGCTCACAAATATACAAAGCGTCACTGGAAATAGTGAGACAGTTTTCAAAGTTGCTCACAACAGTCTTTCTTTACTCTATGGCGACATCTCATGCGTTCCTCGGCATGCTCTTTATTTAGGTTCCCAGAGGTGCAAAACTTGTTTCTGTGAGTGTGTGTAGGGGTAGAGTGGTAGAGATCCTGACCCTGCAGAGACGATGACATCGCACATACATGAAGACAATAAAATAAGAATAATTAAATTTTCACAATGAAGCCCCAACTTTGAGATTCTCTTTCCTCTTTAGTGCCACTGCTTTGCTGGTGCCCAAGGTGCATACTTGGTCCTCTGCTGGAGTCATCAAATTTCATTCATGCATCTGTAACCACACAGGTGCAATGGCTCATATCAACCCTCCCCCAGGTGTCAGGCCTCAGACCTTTCTAATGGTCTTTATTAGTTTTGGGGAGGTGTCTACTCTGTTGCACTTTCTACTCTTCTTTTTTTGTTTTTCTTATCATTACTCAGAGGAGCCTCTTAGCTCAATTATTTCTTCATATTGTGGTTCCCATCTCCTTGTTATTAGGGGTTTGGCTGATGGGATAAAACACATGTTACCTCACAATATGGCACCTTGACATATTGAATATTTTGGGTTGAAGGAATTTGGGATATAGCAGGTGCAGAAAGGATTCTCTCATCTCCCCTCTTCCCTAAAGTGGGTCATGAGATCTTCATGAGAGAGGTGCCCTCCTTATCTTCACAGAGGAAGTGATGCCAAGAGGAATCCAAATGATCAGGCCTTGCTGAGTTTCCCCCAGTTTACTAACTTTATCTCATATCCTTTTGTCCTATCACATTTTACCACGGCTTTCCAGTCTTCATCAAACCTAGTGTAAAAATACTTGGGCTTAACTGCTTCTTCTGGTCTTCATTCCTTATGAATTCTCCTGTCACATAAAACTGATACTAAATAAATTTTTATGTTTTTCTTTTGTTAATTTGTCTTTTGTGAGTCCAGTGTACAGGGCCCCAGCCTGAGAACGGTAAGATGAGTAGAGGAAGAGATATTTTTCCTCCCCGACAAGGCCGTCAGATTCGTGCAGGAGGTAACGATTCTGTACTAGTGTAGAGTAAGGAGAGAGACACTTGAGGGCTGTCATTTCATCTGTGCTGCTTACCCCTGCCCTCTGAGAGTGGAGTGGGCTGAAGGTTCACTCATGCATTTGTTTGTTCATTCATATTTGTCTTATCCATCATTCAATTAATGCAGTTTTTGAGTGAAGACAGTACCCCAGGTACTGTGCTATTATCAAAGGAAACCAGGGCCAGACTGTAGCTAAAGCTGTAAAAACAGATTTTATTCAGGAACTATTGCAACTGGGAAAAAGAGACCCCGGCATAGATTTGACCTTGATTCTGAATCAACAAGAAAAAGTGGGGATTTACAGCCAAGGAGCAGGGAGGGGGTTAGTGGAAGGAAATTACTAAGAGGAAACATCAGGGGTAGGGGGGATTCTGGTTAAACAAACTGAACAGGTTTGCAGCTCAGGACAGGCAACAGTGATCAGATATCACCCAGAGGATGATGGGGGTTGAGAAATTTGATCAGATATTAAGGGTGGGGTTCCTGTAAACTGAACTTAACAAGATTCTTGCTAAAACTGGGCAGTGCAGGCCTAACATGGATGGACACAAGTCCAGGTTGAGGTCTAGTTGAAAAAGGACTTAGCACAGGGACTTCCCTGGCGGTCCAGTGGGTAAGACTCCACGCTCCCAATGCAGGGGGCCCAGGTTCATTCCCTGGTCAGGGAACTAGATCCCACAGGCTGCAACGAAAGGTCCTGCACGCCACAACTAAGACCCAGCACAGCCAAATAAATAAGTAAATATTAAAAAAAAAAAAAAAAAAAAAAAGGACTTAGCACAGATGTAGAAAACAAACTTATGGTTACCAGTGGGGAAAGCGGGAGTGGGGGGGTGGAGGGAGGGATAAACTGGGAGACTGGGATTGACATATACTATGTATAAAACAGATAACTTATAAGGACCTACTGTATAGCACAGGGAACTCTTCTCAATACTTTGTATTGACTTACATGGTAAAAGAATCTAAAAAAGAGTGGTTTTATGTACATGTATAAATGATACACTTTGCTGTACAGCAGAAACTAACACAACATTGTAAATCAACTATACTCTAATAAAAATTAAAACAAAGAAAACAAAAAGGACTTAGAGGAGCCTACCTAGAGTCTGGTCAAGGAGAGAGCTGTGGTCACTAGGTGCTGGGGAACGAGCGAGGGGGAAAGGAGTCCATGACACTGTCCCTTCCCCCAAGGAACAAACAGATAGACAAAAAATTGCATCCTAAAATGTGGGTGGTGTGAGTGGGGGATGCCCAGTGAAGGAGGCAAATAACCTTGCTTAGAAAACCGGGTACATTTGATACCCCAAAACTGAGTTCATCTTGATGCTGAGCAGGACCCTGTGGGGCTCCCAGGTAAGGAGACCTTTTTGTCCCACATTTCTTGTAGGCAAGACTCCAGCCTCCATGACCTTCCCTGAGTTCCTAAGGGTAGATTCAAACAGTTGCTAATCAAGGGAGGAGCAGCCATGAAACCACCTGAGGTGAGATTAAAGGGACCAGAGATGCTCTTCAAGATTAGACCACCTGAGACCCTCCACACACCCTAATCTTGTCAGCAACCCCACCCTTTTGAAACTTTGAAGAAGAATGAAGAATGCAAGACTGTTATTGCCTTGATCCTTATCACATGATCCTTATCACCAGGAGTCCTGACTATATAACCTGTCCCTCTTCCCTAGGGAGGGGGGCACAGTTCTTGGGGCCCTAGCCTACTGTGTTTCCTCTTTGCCTGGCAAAGAAATAAAGCCATTCTGGGCTTCCTTGGTGGTGCAGTGGTTAAGAATCTGCCTGCCAACAGGGGACACGGGTTCGAGCCCTGGTCCGGGAAGATCCCACATGCCGGGAGCAGCTAAGCCCGTGTGCCACAACTACTGAGCCTGTGCTCCACAGCAAGAGAAGCCACTGCAATGAGAAACCTGCGCACCGCAGCAAAGAGTAGACCCTGCTCACTGCAACTAGAGAAAAGCCCGCGCGCAGCAACGAAGACCCAATGCAGCCAAAAATAAATAAATAAAATAAATGAGTTAAGGGCTTCCCGGGTGGCGCAGTGGTTGAGAGTCCGCCTGCCGAGGCAGGGGACACGGGTTCGTGCCCCGGTCCGGGAAGATCCCACATGCCGTGGAGCGGCTGGGCCCGTGAGCCATGGCCGCTGAGCCTGCGCGTCCGGAGCCTGTGCTCCGCAACGGGAGAGGCCACAACAGTGAGAGGCCCGCGTACCGCAAAAAATAAATAAATAAATAAATAAGTTTAAAAAAAATAAAGAAATAAAGCCATTCTTTCTTTCTCCTCCATAACTCCGTCTCCGTATTTCTGTTCGGCATCGGTACACAGGGAGCCAAGATTTTGGCAACAATCTGTTGGTGGGTTTTGAGCCAACAGACACAACCAAGCCAAAGATCAGGAGAAGGAAGGATTTATTACTTGAGCAAGTAAGGAGAACACTGGGGGTCTCTCCCAAAGCAGTGTCTCCCAGAAAAGCAAAATTGGGGAAGTTACAAGCTAAGGGTACATGCATATTCATGAAGGGGCTTGAGCAGAGGAGAATTCAGCATAGAATTGGGGCAAAGGTGACAGAGTCCAAGATTTAGTTGATTGAAGTCAGGAGGGTCAACATCATCATTCCATCCTCCACCTGGCTGGGGGCCTTAATTCCTGCCCAGCTCAAAGATATATTATTATGTATATCCCTTGAGGAACCAGGACCCTGCCCCAAGCCTGCACTGTTGATTCTTGACTGCTCCTGCCTTGTTTCTGCATTCCCTTCCTTAAGATCATTAATTATGGAGACCTGTTCAAGGGCAAGCATTGTAGCCAGGCTTAGATCACAAAATGGCTTAGGCTAAAAGGGGTTCTCTTATGTCAAGAAAGTGAAGCCTTGGGGCTTCCCTGGTGGCGCAGTGGTTGAGAGTCCGCCTGCCGATGCAGGGGACACGGGCTTGTGCCCCGATCCGGGAGGATCCCGCGTGCCGCGGAGCGGCTGGGCCCGTGAGCCGTGGCCGCTGCGCCTGTGCGTCCGGAGCCTGTGCTCCGCAACGGGAGAGGCCACAACAGTGAGAGGCCCACGTACTACACAAAAAAAAAAAAAAAAAAAAAAAAAAAGAAAGTGAAGCCTGATTCTCCTTCTCCAGGGACCCTCTAAGACCCTCTAACCTATCCGCTTACACCATCTTTTCCTTCATCCAAGAGGAGCAGTTTTAAAGACTGGTCCATGGACCCCTGAGTTCTTAATCTGTTAGAGGAGCTGCAGAAACATGGGGAGACCTCTCAAGAAACAAAGCCAGAGTTAGCTGAGTTGCTTTGAAGTAAGTATAAATCCAGATCTTTCTGGCCAGTTGAATTCCAACTGTTTGAAGTTCTTAAAACAGGAAGATTTTCAGATGTGAAAAATGGTTTGCTCATTCTTACCTTCTCCCCCTTAATGGACGTTTTTCCTTCAAATGTTATGCAGATGACTGAAGTATTCCCACTGTGAGAATCCATTGGAAAGTCATGTCACAGTTCTAGACACTTTTGATGTTGAGGCTTGCTTTTGGATACTTGGCCTCGTGAACTTATATATCTAGGGCCTTCTAAATCAGAAACTGATCCTTAATACAGAAAAGGCATAACTCCCCAGGTTGAGAGGAAGAAGTGTAGGAGTTCTGCTTGGCTTCCTTTATTGTTCTGTGGGCGCCCTGGAAAGATTTTCTATTAAAAAAAAAAATGGGGGAATTAGAATAAGATATCCTGTTTCTGTTACCTCTGGTCAGAAAAGTAGATTCTTTTAAAAAAGGATCTATTTCAACATTGATCAGATTTGCATTGCATGTTTTGGCGTGTCTTATGTGGACCAAATAAATGGTCTGTGAGGAGCTAGGTGAAAATAGTCTCTAGTGCCGCTTCCTTTGTTATACCTCTGGGATGGAGAGTTAGAAAATGAAGCTGGATAGAAAAAAATAAAAGCAGACTTTAGGGTTTATAGATGTTTGTGGGGTGTTCATTTGCATATATACAGACCCCCCTAGTGGAGTCAGAGTGCTCCATCCTCTGTTAATTTGTAAAGAACATTTCTTTCTGATTCTTTTTTTTTTTTTTTTAATATTTACTTATTTATTTGGCTGCACCAGGTCTTAGGTACAGCGTGTGGGATTTTGTTTTAGTTGTGGCATGCAAACTCTTAGTTGCGGCATGTGGGATCTAGTTCCCTGACCAGGGAGGGATCAAACCTGGGCCCCTGCATTGGGAGTGGGCAGAGTCTTAGCCACTGGACCACCAGGGAAGTCCTCTGATTCTTTTTTTTTTTTTTTTTGCGGTACTTGGGCCTCTCACTGTTGTGGCCTCTCCCTTTGTGGAGCACAGGCTCCAGACGCGCAGGCTCAGCGGCCATGGCTCACGGGCCCAGCCGCTCCACGGCATGTGGGATCCTCCTGGACCGGGGCACGAACCCGCGTCCCCTGCATCGGCAGGCGGACTCTCAACCACTGCGCCACCAGGGAAGCCCTCCTCTGATTCTTTTTAAAAAATTTTTATTGGCGTATAGTTGATTTACAATGTTGTGTTAGTTTCAGGTGTACAGCAAAGTGAATCAGTTTTACAGATACATATATGCTCTCTTTTTTTAGATTCTTTTCCCATATAGATCATTACAGAGTATTGAGTAGAGTTCTCTGTGCTATACAGTAGGTCCTTATTAATTATCTATTTTATATATAGTGGTGTTGTTGGGCTATGCCCCGCAGACCTACAAGGCCTGTGCTTGCCCAGCTTCAAGACTGAAGAAAGAGCCCGGAGTCAGCAATCAGAGACATCAAGGGTTTAATGGATGGGGGAGCTTACACGTCTGAAGCAAGGTCCTGGAGCCATACCCCACCATGTGCGGCAGACAGCGGGCAGGACATGGTGGCTGTCTTCCCTCCCAGGGGGAAGGAGTAGATTACCAGTTATAAGGAAATTGACATCAGGTGGGCTCATTAGTTACCAGGGAAACCAGCAAAGGGGCATGACCCTCATTGCCCTTTTGATAAACTATCATTAGCTGGGGCCTGGGGCAAAGGAAGTTCAGTCAGTCATGTGAGTATGGTGTAGGTGAAGCAGGCCTTGGTCGGGCAGGGGATGTACAGAGAGCAAGAGAAGAGCCATCGTGAGTGGCCTGACCATACACGTGTGTATATGTCAATCCCAATCTCCCAATTGATCCCTCCCCCACCCCCTTTCCCCCGCTGGTAACCATAAGTTTGTTTTCTACATCTGTGATTCTGTATTTTTGTTCTGTAAATAAGTTCATTTGAACCATGATTTTAGTTTCCACATAAAAGTGATGTCATATATTTGTCTTTCTCTGCCTGACTTACTTCGCTTAGTATGATAATCTCTAGGTCCATCCATGTTGCTGTAAATGGCATTATTTCGTTCCTTTTTAAGCTGAGTAACATTCCATTGTATATATGTACCACACCTTCTTTATCCACTCCTCTGTCAATGAACATTTAGGTTACTTCCATGTCTTGGCTATTGTAAATAGTGCTGCAGTGAACATTGAGGTGCACGTATCGTTTGGAATTATGGTTTTCTCCAGATATATGCCCAGGAGTGGGATTGCTGGATCATATGGTAGCCCTATTTTTAGTTTTTTAAGGAACCTCCATACTGTTCTCCATAGTAGCTGCACCAATTTACATTCCCACCAACAGTATAAGGAAAAGTTCTCTCTAGTTGTGGCGTGTGGGTTCCAGGGTGCATGGGCTCTGTAGCTTGTGGCACGCGGGCTCTCTAGTTGAGGTGCATGAGCTCAGTAGTTGTGGTGAGCAGGCTTAGTTGCCCTGCGGCATGTGGGATCTTAGTTCCCCGACCAGGGATCGAACTCGCATCCCCTGCATTGGAAGGCGGATTCTTAACCACTGGACCACCAGGGAAGTCCCTGATGATGGCCATTCTGAACTGTGTGAAGTGATACCTCACTGTAGCTTTGATTTGCATTTCTTTAATAATTAGTGATGTTGAGCATATTTTCATGTGCTTTTTGGTCATCTGTATGTCTTTCTGATTATAATGAACCATTTGGCAGAGTATTTGGAAGTGCTAATGGCCTTTGACTTACTCTGGCAAGATGGATCCTTCGGTCCAGTTAGAATTATCCCTTTTCCACCAGGTGATGGGGCCCAGTGGAGCTGCTCTGTCCACCTGGAAGTCATTACTGGAGAAGAATCTCGGTCTCTCTCTGTAAAATTAAGGGTCAGTAACATAATGTGTTGTTTTTACAGTGACGACATAGTCTCAGTTGGGAAAAAAATATGTAAAAGAATGCTCTAAAAACAGTGCCCAACTGGAGACTATTTTTTTCGAAGATACATGTAGAATCGTGTCTTCTTTATAGTAAGAGGAAGAGTTAGTATAACTCAGTTTTATTCCTCATTGTGCCGTTGAGAATCTAACTTAGAAAAGGCATTTGTCCCTTTCTTTTAGTATTTACCAACCCTCTATGTGAGAAAACTAACCCTGAAAACAGGGTCAAATAATTCCTAGTAGCTATTCTGATTTTGTTGGGTTAAAGCTTGAGGAAAATACCTTATAATTAGAGCTAAGTGAACATACACACTTTCTCTGTAGAAGAGTCCCACAAAAATCAGCCAAAGACAGTCTAGAAAAGATGACCTGTTACATGGAATTTCTTGTAGGTTTACCATTTTTACCTTTCTTCTCCCTTTTTTGGGGTTTGCTTTCAGGCTAAATGACAGATCTGTATCATATGTAACCATCAAGTGCTTATTTTCTTGGGTGCAATTCCATCACCTGAAATGGGCTCTGTATACATACATATTACTCTTCTTTAATAGAAACCTGATGAACTTCAGAATTTATTTGAAATATGTACTCAATGTAAACCACTCTTCATTTTTTACAAAAGGAGAGCAGCATAGCAGCCTTCATTTATTCTCAAAAAAATTTTTTTCTATTCTCTCATCTCATTCCTCACAACAGCCTTAATGGAAATATTGATAAACATGAAAAATGCTCAGCTTCCCTAATAATCAAAGACGTGCATATTAAAATGAGATAGTATTGTTTCTCCTATCATTGGGACAGAAATGAAGGATATTAATCATACCATTGTGGTGAGGGAGCGGGGCAAAGAGAACTCAGAACCCTGCTCCCCACCCTACCGTGGTCCAGCTCCGGCCCTTTCTCAGGCCCCTGCTCTGTTCCTTCGTGCCCCAGGGGTCTGTAAACCACCCCCTGTTCTTGCAATAAATCCCTTCTCTCTCTCTCTCTCTCTTTTTTTTTGCTTTTGTCTTTACCTTTTTTTTTTTGGTGCAAGGAAAGTCTGAATTAATATAATGAATACTTTTGCCTTCATTTCAAGCTGTTTTCTCTTTATGGTATTTATTACTTTTACAATTTATCACATGCACCTTCTTGCCTTCATTGTATAAAGGATACTAAACCATTTCCTAATTTCTTTCCTGGATCCTGCATAGGATCATTTTTCACCCTGTTCTTGCAACAAATCCCTTCTCTCTCTCTCTCTCTCTCTCTCTTTCTCTCTCTTTTTTTTTGCTTATGTCTTTACCTTTTTTTTTTTGGTGCAAGGAAAGTCTGAATTAATATAATGAATACTTTTGCCTTCATTTCAAGCTGTTTTCTCTTTATGGTATTTATTACTTTTACAATTTATCACATGCACCTTCTTGCCTTCATTGTATAAAGGATACTAAACCATTTCCTAATTTCTTTCCTGGATCCTGCATAGGATCATTTTTCAGTTGTAGGCTTTTCCTGTGAGCTCTCTGGGCATTTTTCCTTTTTCCCTTGTCTAAATGTGATTTCACAGACCTCAAGTTTTCCACCAACCCCCTCCTTTTTCTGAGCTTCAAATGAGAGAGAGAGAGATCTATTCACACTTGATATTTGCTCCCAGACCTTTAATTGCTGTTGATTGTCCTTGGCTCTACCTACTCACTATATGTACTTCCCCTTCTTAGATTCAGAGCTGGAGGCAGATTGATACGCTCAGCCCTCTGCCTATGTCCCCAAAGAAATTAATCTAGTTGGGGCTCTTGAGGTCCTCAGGAATGAGGCCTTCCTAAACCCTCTTGATTTGTCCTTTGATTCTTTGACCCAATGGAACACGGGGACAACTGTAATCCCCAGGGTGGACCATGCCCTCCAGGGTAGATTGCGATCCCGATGAACTGCCACCCAGATCCTTCTCTTAATCTATAGAATTTTACTTGTGGGGTTTTACCTTCCAGGATGCAATGCACTGCTGCTATCAACTCTTCTCTCTTGCCCTGAGTTTTCTGGCAGAGAGACAGGGTGCACAGAGGCATCTTATCCTGCCTGCCTTACAGCTCATTATTTGGTTTTTTTGGTAGCCACAGACACTCAGTCTCTGAGACAGGAAGTATAATCCCAGGGAGGTATAGCATGTCTTATTGCTTTTTTCAGTCTGGCTCTGGTTAGATTTTTCTCAACCCAGCTCCATTGGCAGTAACCGTGGATGGAAATTTCTAACAGGTTTTGGCATTAGATTGTCTCTCAGTGTGAGTTTTCACTAGAGAGGAAGGAAGCTGATGAGGAATCCAGTTATCCTTTGCATGGGACCGAGCAATATCTTCTTACTGCTCTCCACATGAAATTTACCCCACTCCCCCTGGGTTTCAATAGTCTGCACAATCTGGCCTAATCCTGTAATCCATAACCTCTGCTCCAAGCAGCTGGCCTCCTTCATCTGTGTATTCATGTCTCTTTTCTTTCTGGCAGGGTCCCTTTTTCTGTTCAGCTAAATCCTTCCATGTAATGCCGAGATCAAATTTATCTCCTTCTTGAAGCCTTTTGATGATCCCAGCCTGCATCGAAGTCCTATATTTTCCTTCCTTCCTTCCTTCATCCACTGAACAAATATTTGTTACGTGCTCGTGCTATGCCCATCACCATGCTTCAAGTGGGAATTCCACAGTAAAGGCAGATTTGTTCCCCGCCTTCATGGGACTGAAAGTTTAGGTATTATACACACAAAAATCACACAATAATAGAGCCGTTCTGTCCTCTTTATAATCCTTATTAATCAGGGTAATTTTTTTTTTTTTTTTTTTTGCAATCAGCAAGACCTAGTTCTGAAATATAGACCCAAACATGGATTTCTTGGGAACGTCCTGGGGTACCTCACAGAACTGAAGGAGAACTGAAACCCTGGCCTCTGGGGGCAGGAAGAGAGAATCTCCAGGGATCTCAGCAGTGGAAATATTTACACTTTGCAGGACAGTGCCTCGGCTTCCAGAACTGATCCTTCGGGCATGGATGCAGAGTTTCAGGTCCCAGGAGAAGCTGGCGTGTTTAAGTTCGACTCAGGTGATTTAGATCTTGCAGCCAGGTAGAGGTGGGTGAGGAAACTGGGGCCGCTGGGGCCTTCCCTTTGAGGGGAGACTTTTTCCAGAGCAGGGGAATTTGTTGTGACCTGGAGCCACCATCCCACGGATGCTGTGCTGCCCAGATGGCCCCTTCGAGGTTGAAGAACCTATTCCTCAGCTGCTGGGAACGTGCAGGCCAGGCGGGGAGCCCCCAGCTGTCAGCCCACCCTGGGAAAGGCCACCTTGCTCTCAGTCAAGCTTCCCACCTGGGCATCCCACGCCCAGCAACTGGTGGGAATGTGTGGGGCTGTCTGAAGGCCCAACGTGGACCATTCTGAAGGGACATCTCAGCTTCAGAGCTTCCCACAGATGGCCTGCGCCACAGCCCTGCTTCTTCGTCCGCCAGACTGAGTCCTTCCGTTCCCCCACAGGTGTGGCCCCCGAGAGCACTCCCCAAGATCTTCCTGTGACCTCATCTCTAGCTCAGTCTGCTTTCTGGGGAGGCTGATCTGCAGCACACCCGATGGAATCCACAACACTGATGACAGTCGCACCCTTCCACACCTTTTTATATATTGTCTGGCTTAGTTTGTTAATTATTCCACATCTTACTTAGGCCTTCAAAACTAGATTACAGACTTCCTGTGAGTAGAAACCTTAACCTCCCTGACGTCCAGCCCTCCATCCCAGTTACTACAGGAGGCACATAAGGATCCCTCAAAATGATTGTCCCTAGTTGAGGGACAAAGTCACACGAAGTCTCACATGTCACAGAGTTTGCTGTTTTAGATGGACCAGAGATTTAACACGTCAAAAAGAGCTCTTTTAAAAGAGTTTCAAGCTGTAGTCAAAAGGTTTTGTCTTGTTTGTTTTTTTTTATTGTTTTCATTTGATTAGTGGCCAATGCATTGATTTTCAAGAGCAGAAAATTCTGATTAGGGAGAATAAGTCCCTCTGTGATAACATCTTTTTTTCTCTCTGCTGTCTGGGCTTTCCTTGTCTTTCATTTCTGGGGGATGCAGTCATATAACCTTAACAAACATGCTTAAGTACATGAATTTAAGAGCTGTTTCATTTCTTTATGAGTGTGTGTGTGTGTGTGTGTGTGTGTGTGTGTGTGTGTGTGTGTGTGTGTGTGTATGTGTTGGGGGGAGCAGGGAGAGGAAAGAGCCTCCTAGACTGTGACGTCATATGTCCCAATGACTGGATTTGAGAGCTGGCTGGGTGCACAACAGCCATGTGCCAAGAAGAACAAATGGAAAGTTGGTGAGGGCTCCCAGGCTTGGAGCTTTAATTAAGTATTTTTTCAAGAAGAGGGGATTCAGGAATAAGCCATCTCCACAGGCACTTTGTAATCATCCCAATTCCAAGACCAATAAAGTGAGATTCTTTTTACCTAGAGAATGTTTAATTTTTTTTTTTTTTTTTTTTTTTTTTTTTTGCGGTACGCGGGCCTCTCACTGTTGTGGCCTCTCCTGTTGCGGAGCACAGGCTCTGGACGCGCAGGCCCAGCGTCCATGGCTCACGGGCCCACCCACTCCGCGGAATGTGGGATCCTCCCAGACCAGGGCGCGAAC
>NC_041224.1:19163486-19174135 GCF_002837175.3 Physeter macrocephalus
TTTTTTTTTGCGGTACGCGGGCCTCTCACTGTTGTGGCCTCTCCTGTTGCGGAGCACAGGCTCTGGACGCGCAGGCCCAGCGTCCATGGCTCACGGGCCCAGCCGCTCTGCGGCATGTGGGATCTTCCCGGACCAGGGCACGAACCCGTGTGCCCTGCATCAGCAGGCAGATTCTCAACCACTATGCCACCAGGGAAGCCCCTCAATTTTTAAAATGGAATAAAAACATGATTTTTCTGGTCCTTTTTCCAGTCTCTTAAACACTCCTACTCCCACCTGAGTCCGGAGGTAACACTTGCAAAGGGAAGTTATTACCTCCTGCCCATCAGTCCCTGTCTGACTCTGACAATGTAAGAATATTTCATAGAGCTACCCCATGATGCTGCATTTCCTACACTCAGTACACATGTGTAGTTGCCCTTCATTTTAGAAAAATTGTGCCATGAGCACAGTGAGGAGTCTTATGTTTTTTCTCGTAAGAATTGTGCTTTTGTGATATATTTTTTAATTGATTAAAAGGTGAGGGTAATAAATGAACATCTGATCCAAGTTTCATCAAAGGACTCTTTATTGAGGTACAGGCTCTAAAAAGTTATTTTAGGCAAGTTCCCAGAGGCAGTTTTTAAAACCATAAGGCTGGATGAGGAGACTGTGATTCTAATGGATTCTGCCACTCCTTAGAAATAAATTAAGAGTTCCCTTCCAAGCGGAGTGGCTAGTGAGCAGAGAGGTAATATTTTAAAATTGTTGAGTCCAAACATAACCTGGATTTGCATTTCTTAAAGCCTGTAGTTTGCTTTTCACATTTTCTCTCTTCCCCAGTGACTCTGGCATTGTATGGTCCAAGTTGCTTTCTTTCAGAGGAAACATGGGCTCATTTTATGAGGTGTGGAATAGAGAGCCAGCCTGGTGCTTTGACTGGCTGAACTTTCCATACTGCCTTAAACAACCTGGGAAAAGTCAATGTGATTTATGACAGTAGTTACTGCTACCCTTTTACTTAGCCAGAAATACTCTCAGCTATCAAAAAAACCCCCAAACCTCCCAAACTCCCCAAACTGGCACATTTTGAGCCACTGTCATTTCTACATCTTGACTAGTCATCTGAGTGATTCATTAATTAAGTTTATCCAACTAAGGAGCCTTCCTTGTAAGTGAGGGTACAGTGAAAATTGGTAAAGAGATCTTCTAGCTACATCCAGTATAATCTTAAAGACAGGAAGGGTCTACTGAACAGATATATGGTATGAGACTGCTTGGTTATTTTCATGACTTATTCCCATGTGTTGGGCATAAAAGTCCAAGATCATGCAGCAGGTGCTGGCTTCTATAACATTCACTGGGGCCTTTTTGTGCTAGTGTTTTAGGTTATGTGAATCTATGCAGTAGAGATGAAAATTAGAGACACAGAGAGACAGAGACAGACACAGACAGAGACACACATACACATACCCCACACACCCCTCTACTACTCAAAAAGCATTTCCCCCCACCAATATTTCTGAAAGATCAGGATGCCAGGCACGTGTTTACAAAGTCAGAGATGATCATCAGACTAATATCTTTAAAATTGTATGGTGCATTTTCCTTGCAGTAGCTTAAAGACCTTCCTTTATATCTACTATATGTTTGGAAATGAAAAACTCTCCTTTCGCATAGAGGTTAAAACCACACGCATACAGGGGTTCCCAAGCTTTTTATGGCAGCGACGCATGTGAGAACAGTGTTCACCATCAGGCATCTGTCATTGGACATTTGGGTTGCTTCTGTGTTGTAGCTATTGTGAATAATGTTGCAGTGAACACAGATGTACAAATATCTCTTTGAGATGCTGCTTTCAGTTCTTTTAGTTTTGTACCCAGAAGTGGGATTGCTGGATCATATGGTAGTTCTATTTTTAACTTTTTGAGGAACTGCCATACTCTTTTTTCAAAGCAGCTTTATAATTTATCAATCCCTCCAGCAGTTCACAAGAGTTCCAGTGTCTCCACATCCTCACCAACACTTATTTATTTATTTAGGATAGTAGCCATCCTAATGGATATGAGGTGGTATCTCATAATTTTGATTTTCATTTCTTCAGTGATTAGTGATGTTGAGCATCTTTTCATGTGCTTTTTGGCTATGTATATATTTCCTTTGGAAAATGTCTATTCAAGTCCGTGGCATATTTTTTGAATAAGCTTTTAAATTTTTTTATTGTTACGTTATAGGAGTTTTTTAATATATTCTGGGTATTAATCCATTATCAGATATATGATTTGCAAATATTTTCTCCCATTCTGTGGGTTGCCATTTTACTTGTTGATACTGTCTTTTGATGCACAAGTTTTAAAAAATTTTATGAAGTTTAGTTTGTTTCCTGTGCCTTTAGCATCATATCCAAGAAATCATTGCCAAATCCAATGTCATGAAGATTTTACCCTTTGTTTTCTTCTATAAGTTTTATAGTTTTTGGTCTTACATTTAGGCCTTTGATCCATTTTGAGTTAATTTTGGTATATGGTGTTAGGTAAGGGTCCAACTTCATTCTTTTGCATATGGATATCCAGTTTTCCCAGTACCACCGTTGTAACGACCGTCTTTTCCCCATTGAATGGTCTTGGCCCCCTTGTCAAAAATCATTTGACTACATGTGAGAGGTTATTTTTGGGCTCTCTATTCTATTCTATTGGTCCTTACTTCAGTCTTTATGCCATTACCACACTATTTTGATTACTGTAGCTTTAGAATAAGCTTTGAAATTAGGAGGTGTGAGTCTTCTAGCACCATTCTCTTTTTCAGGATTGTTTTGGCTATTTGGGGTCCCTTGAGATTCCATATGAATTTTTTTTTCCTATTTTTTTTGGCCGCGTGGTACAGCTTGCAGGATCCTAGCTCCCTGATCAGGGATCGAACCCGGGCCCTTGGCGGTGAGAGCGCAGAGTCCTAACCACTGGACTGCCAGGGAATTCCTCCATATGAATTTTTTTTTTTTTTTGCGGTACGCGGGCCTCTCACTGTTGTGGCCTCTCCCGTTGTGGAGCACAGGCTCTGGATGCGCAGGCTTAGCGGCCATGGCTCACGGGACCAGCCGCTCCACGGCATGTGGGATCTTCCCGGACTGGGGCACGAACCCGTGTCTCCTGCATTGGCAGGCGGACTCTCAACCACTGCGCCACCAGGGAAGCCCCCTCCATATGAATTTTAAGATGGGTTTTTCTCTTTTTGGAAATACATCATTGGGATTTCGATAGGGATTGCATTGAATCTGTAGGTTGCTTAGGGTATAGTTTCTATCCTTAGCATAGCGACTGGCACATAGCAAGTATTCATTAAATGTTTGCTTTGGCTACCATTGTTCATCCTGATGTTTGTAGCCATCATAGCAAAGTTTTTATATGTTATGACTTTGATGACTGTTGAATTAGTTTGGGTTGAAGGTGGCATGTTTGGGCCTGCGAGGGAGGAAAAATAATTTTCCCTCTACCTTTCTGAGTCCTTGGCAGAGACCCCTGTAATGAAAGACAGATTAACAAGAGAAAAAGAGCAGTTTATTTGCTTATTTATTTTTAAAATTTATTTTATTCAAGTTGATTTACAATGCTGTGTTAATTTCTGCTATACAGCAAAGTGATTCAGTTATACATATATATATATATACACACACACACATTCTTTTTCATATTGTTTTCCATTATGGTTTATCACAGGACATTGAATATAGTTCCCTGTGCTATATATACAGTAGGACCTTGTCTGTCCATCCTATATATGATAGTTTGCATCTGCTACTTCCAAACTGCCAATCCTTCCCTCCCCTACTCCCCCACCCCCATCCCCCCTTGGCAGTCATAAGTCTGTTCTCTGTGTCTGTCAGTTGAATCAGAAGTTTATTAACAGGTATACCTCATGTATACATGGGAGATACCCAGGCAAAGATGAGGAACTCCCCGAGGTGGCTTAGAATTCAGACTTAAATGCCATCTTGATAGGGAAAGTGGAGAAGGGATGTAGGTTTCTTAGGGGAGCGTAAATAATTTTTAGAAAAGATGAATGGACCCTTAGAAGAACTGATGGGAAGTATGACAGTTTGTGACAAAGTTTGTCTCATCTTCTCTCCTGTGATAAGAGTCAATCTTGGGACTTCCCTGGTGGTGCAGTGGTTAAGAATCCGCCTGCCAGTGCAGGGGACACGGGTTCGAGCCCTGGGCAGGGAAGATCCCACATGCCGTGGAGCAACTAAGCTCCTGCGCCACAACTACTGAGCCTGTGCTCTAGAGCCTGCGAGCCACAACTACTAAGCCCGCGTGCCACAACTACTGTGGCCAGCGTGCCTAGGGCCCGTGCTTCTCAACAAAAGAAGCCACCGCAATGAGAAGCCCCCACTGGCCGCAACTAGAGAAAGCCCAAGCGCAGCAACAAAGACCCAACGCAGCCAAATATAAATAAATAAATTTATAAAAAACAAACAAAAAAATAGATTATTAAAAAAAAAAAAAAAAAGAGTCAATCTTCCCTGGTTGATGAAACTGCCCAGCAGGGGATTTATGACAATTCAGTTCCTTTTGGAGGATCTGTCTTTAGGTAGATAAGGGGAGTTCAGGGAAAGCCTCTCCCTGCATCCGCTGTTTTTCAAGTGTATACAGCTCAAAATAATCAGTGTATTAAAATGGCATATTTTGGGGTGTCCTGAACTCCTACGGTCATATTTTGGGATTCTGTTACAGGCCTTTATGTAGCCAATCAAAAAGAATTTAAAAAGCAACTACAGGAAAGTTTTAATTCTTGCCCTCCCTTGAACTCCTGTGGCCCTTTAAGCACTCACATGTTAAAAAATATTTTTGTTTTTATCTCCTCTGCTTGATCCTAAGTTTCTTGAGCATAAAGACTATCTGTGTGTATTTCCTATAGGGTATAAAGTAGATAATTAATAAGTATTTATTTAACAAATGAATGAATCTCTTGCTGTCTTTTGCCGTGAATTTACTAAACTCACCAAATAATTTATTTTGTGTCGGAGAGATCTAGCTTGGTTTCTTAAAAAATGATTCCTACCATCAGAGAGGCATCATGATATTTCCTGAGGGTAAAAATCTGCCCTTGAAAAAAAATCATTATTAGAGCCAGAAAGGGAACTCAGGAGTCCAGGCCAGCAGTTATAAACATTTAATCTCACTTTTTATGGTTGTGAATTGCTGGGGGCACTGAAAACACTCAAACTGCAGAATGGTCAGGCAGCAGCACTAAGGGAAACACATTGGGGTCAGATCAGGAATTAGTTGGAAAAGGTAGGAAAGTCATTTAGCTTCTACCCCTTCCGGTGCAACTGCAGGGCCTGAGGGTGGGGGTGGGGTGTTCTTTTTATGTTTCAAAATAGGAAAGGAATGAGAAAGCTGAGCACTTATAGGGTGAATTTGCATGAGAATAGGGGATTGGAGAGGTGAGTAAAGTCGGGGAAATTTGTGTGTACTCTAAAGGCCACTGGGGTGTCTGAGGAGTATCAGGTTAAGCAGAAACAGAAGCACAAAGAGAAGACAAAAGTAATTCTACGTCTAAGATATCCTTTTTTTTTCTTATCTAGAAAATGACATATTCCTCCTGAATAGTTGGCTGCACTGAAAACCTTTGATTTGATCCATCTTCTTTTTCTTCTAGAGTAGGAGCTGAAAGGTATTTCTAATTGACACGCTGCACACTCAGGTAGCTTATTTTCCAGTTTTTTTTTTTTTTTTTTTTTTTTTTTAATTTTGGCTGCACCGCGCGGCATGTGGGATCTTATTCCCCAACCAGGAATCGAACCTGCGCCCCCATCATTGGAAACCTGGAGTCTTAACCACTGGACCGCCAGGGAAGTCTCAGGTAGCTATTAAGGCAGCATCTGTAGGGTAAGGGACCTTGCTTACCTGGTCCACCCCTTTGAGGCACCGGGATCTGGACCATCATTGTCAGTTAGGGGTTGTCTCTGAATGTGGCTGTAACAATACGGGGAGGGTTCATCAGCATGGAATTTCACAGAGCTAATAAAGGCATTAATTAAGAATGCTAAAACGCTCACGTGGAAGGAGACCTAGATCCAGTTTACTCTGTGCTGAATGTAAGCACCATTTTCTATATAACAACTACAGATACCTTACAGTGTGGTTCTGCTATTAATTTATAATCCTTCGCTGCTGGAGACTTGGGGAAACCTTTAGCTGTGTGTGCCTAAAGGAAGGGACTCCGCTGTGTCCATTCTCCTCTTTTGTCAGCCAGGTTCTGTGTTTTGTCTGCTGACCTTTTTAGAATGTCCCATGCTACTCTTATCTGACACTAGTTTGCACTGGAGTGGTTGCTTCGTCCAATAGGGGGCCTTTCCTTTTTCTACTACTAACAACGTCTCATACAGCAAAAATGCTCTGTTTAGAGCTTGAATAACAGAGTCCTTTTTACTGAGTAAAGGCTGTTAGGCAGCTCCAGTGGGCGTGGCTAAGTGTTTGCTGTCTACTTTATGCCGGGGAAAGTCTTTTTTTCATGTTAAAAAAGAGACAACAGACCCCAAATGGAGTCACTTGTGCTAAATCCATATCAGCAAACCAAGACTTAATGCCTAACCTAACTGCAGTTTCAGTCTTTCCTGGGGATGTGATCTTTAGCCAGTCCATCTGAAATTGCCTGCTCAGCACTAGTGAGGTTATCAGCTCGAGGGACCCCTTCCGTCCCCATAGGAAGGTGACCTTGCCTGAAAAATTCCACTCTTGGCTAGAAACTTCCTTTACTTGCCCCCTTATGACTATAAACACCTTCTATTTTGTATAGCTCCTTAGGGTTCCTTTCTTCTGCTAGATGGGGTGCTGCCTGATTCATGAATCATTAAGTAAAGCCAATTAGATCTTTATATTTTCTCAGCTGAATTTTGCTTTTAATACTCTGTATCTTTTAACTTTCAGAAATGATGGGAGAGCTCTAAGTTCTAAGCAGATGCCATTTCCCACCTCTTGGTATTGTTTTTTGGTTGTTCATGTGCTCTTCAATTCTGCCCCACCCTACAAAATGCTCTCAGAGCTCAGCTTGTACTGTAATTAACTAATTTATTGTGTGGCTAGTTGTCAATGCATTGTCTCCCACAGTAAGTGCCAGGAGGGCAGGCACCAGTCTCTCCTGTTCACTGTTGTATCTGCAACATCTAGACCAACATCTCTCCCACAGAGGGTCTCCCATCAATGGTTGTTGAATGAATGTCTCTTTCCCACTGAGGCAGAAGGAAGAAGCCTGTATACTTGCTTATTTTGGTGGAAAAAGAAACTTCCAGACTGAGTTGAACTTAAAAAGATTTCCCATTAGGCAGATTCCTGGATGCCATGATAAATTGATGTAGCTTTAACTGCAGTCACTTAAGAGTTTTTCTGTTTAATCATTTCATGCTCATTATCTTTATAGTTTTTATTATAAATTTTGAAAGGGAAGAGGCATTTCACAAGACCAAGTGAAGTAAAGAATTTTGGAAATTATCCAGCTAATTCAGGAATAAAATCATATATGTGTTCAAATATAAGGCAACATCGAATGTAATACTATTTCCTTTTTTTGTTTGTTTTTTACAATGAGAATTTTTTTTTTTTTTTTTTTTTTGCAGTACGCGGGCCTCTCACTGTTGTGGCCTCTCCCGTTGCGGAGCACAGGCTCCAGACACGCAGGCTCAGCGGCCATGGCCCACGGGCCCAGCCGCTCTGCAGCATGTGGGATCTTCCCGGACTGGGGCACGAACCCGTGTCCCCTGCATCGGCAGGCGGACTCTCAACCACTGCGCCACCGGGGAAGCCCACAATGAGAATATTTTTATCAACTTGAATATACAAAGTTCTGTGGATATAGAGGAAATAGTCCAATGTCTACTCATTATATTTAATTATTAATTTAATTACGTATTTAATATTTGATATTTAAAGTCACATATAAAACGCATTACTTTAAAAGTAGGGATGGAAAAATTTTATCTTATGCTATTACAGACATCTTTGGCATCTATTTTCTTTCATCATTACCGGAGTCACGGTTTTTCAGAGCACTTTGTCTGTATTTCTGTCTAAATTGTTTGAGACAGAGCACTTTTTGAATCCATGAATGATGAGGGTCACTGGAAATTTCAACCCAAGTCACAAGTAGCCATTCATATAATGTTATAGCCAGTGGGTTTTTTATTTCTCCTATTGGCTTCCTGACTCATCTATGCTGGCCACAGTCTAAACTACTTCTGTATTGCTTTAGGTGATTTTTGAAAGGCTTGATTATAATGACATCCAATACTTGTAATTTTCATACCTCCATACAATTAATGTATAACAATATGCCCTTTAAAAAATCAGTTTCATTTGTTTATACCTATAAACATCCAAAATAGTATTAATTAAAGTTAGGCTAGGGGCTTCCCTGGTGGTGCAGTGGTTAAGAATCCGCCTGCCAATGCAGGGGACATGGGTTCGAGCCCTGGTCTGGGAAGATCCCACGTGCCGTGGAGCAACTAAGCCCGTGCACCACCGCGACTACTGAGCCTGCACTGTAGAGCAAATGAGCCACAACTACTGAGCCCACGTGCCACAACTACTGAAGCCCATGCGCCTGGAGCCCGTGCTCGGCAACAAGAGAAGCCACCACTCACCACAACCAGAGAAAAGCCCACGTGCAGCAACAAGGACCCAACACAGCCATAAATAAATAAATAAATAAAATAAAATTATTAAAAATAAATAAATAAATAAAGTTAGGCTAATATGTGTTCCTCAAACCATACTTTGTAATTCAAAATAGAGTAATGGAAAGAGTACTTTACAATATGAAAGACTTCATAGGGACTCAAATACAAAAATTTTCCACTTTTTCTGAGGGTTAATTTTGGGAACACATTGGCTTGCATTTAAACACGTGAAACATTTCCTACTGGCTATTTTGGGGGTGTTCCCTGAGATCTAGACTGGTCTGTCCGTTGATTAATTCATTGGATCATTCTTTAGTTTTCGATGTCACCTTAAGCAGTTATTAACTAGAAAATATTTAATGTGCAGTATTTAGGGAGTGATTTTTTTAAAAAGTAATTTGTAGCTTGACTTGCTAAAGATGAATTTTGAAACTAGAGATTATTTGCATTTTTAAATTGTTGCCTCCCTGACCCATTCTTCTTGTCTTCCCCCACCACTCCTAACAGAGATGTTACAAAGGATACAATCAGAGAAACATGGAACTTAGCTCCTCAATCTGGATTCTGCGCTAAGTCTCATTTCATTGATTCCAACACTTAATATACTCCCTCCACCTCATTTTTAACATCTCTGAAATCAAGATGCATCTTACAACTGAAGGCATCTACAATTATTATCTTCCAAGTCACAGTTGTGATATGGTTGCAGGAATCTGGTCATAGCTATTCATATTGTTGACACTGTAGTTGAGATATATGCATTTAGTTGCTATTTACAGTGTCTTCAAAATAATCTCACTGTGATTTGGCATTGAAACAAAAAGTTATTATATTTGCCAAAATGTGTGGAAAAGAGCAGCATGATATATAATGAAAATCTATGACTAAATAAGTCTAAAATGAAATGTGTTAGTATTTGCTTTGGATTGAAAAGTTGAATCTCATGTCCTTTTCTTGGTAAATTTCTTGTCCTGATGTGCTTAATGTACTCCTCCTTTCTAAGATCACATTTAAAGGAAATTGTCTGCAGTCTGTTTACTGAGAACTTTGCTCAAGTTCATCTGCAGTTTTTCAATTAGACTCTCCTTCAGAGCATTACAAAGGGGAGTGAAAAATCTGGTGAACATGTTGCAATGACAGGATGTATTAAAACCCATAAAGGTGAATGAGGATTTGAGATTATAGGAGTATCATAGCTAAATAAGTTACATAATACACTGTTTTCTCTCTCTCTTTTTTTTAAAAATCATTTTGGACAGCTAATTTTTTTTTAAATTTTATTTATTTAATTTGTTTATTTTTGGCTGTGCTCGGTCTTCGTTGCTGCCTGCGGGCTTTCTCTAGTGCGGTGAGCAGGGGCTACTCTTTGTTGCGGTGCGCGGGCTTCTCATTGCGGTGGCTTCTCTTGTTGCAGAGCACGGGCTCTAGGTGTGCGGGCTTCAGTAGTTGTGGCACGTGGGCTCAGTAGTTGTGGCTCATGGGCTCTAGAGCACAGGCTCAGTAGTTGTGGCTCACGGGCTTAGTTGCTCGGCGGCATGTGGAATATTCCCAGACCAGGGCTCAAAACTGTGTCCCCTGTGTTGGCTGGTGGATTCCTAACCACTGCGCCACGGGGGAAGCCCTGGACAGCTAATTAAAAAAAAAAAAATTATTTATTTGGCTGTGTTGGGTCTTAGTTGTGGTGCACAGGCTTTTCGTTGTGGCACGTTGGTTCCTCTCTAGTTGTGGCGTGCGGGCTCTCTAGTGACACGCAGTCTCCAGAGCATCCGAGCTTAGTTGCCCCGCGGCATGTGGGATCTTAGTTCCCCCACCAGGGCTTGAACCCGTGTCCCCTGCATTGGAAGGCAGATTCTTTACCACTGGACCACCAGGGAAGTCCTGTAATTTTTTTCTCTTAAAAAAAATCTCTTGGGCTTCCCTGGTGGCAGTGGTTGAGAGTCTGCCTGCCGATGCAGGGGACACGGGTTCGTGCCCCGGTCCGGGAAGATCCCACATG